>NC_064303.1:2401000-2701000 GCF_023373825.1 Bactrocera dorsalis
TAGGTTTAAATGACAGATCTAGAGTTTTGAATACGACTAAAATTCAGCCCGTCGAAAGAATTTTTTCCCACTTACTCTAACAGCAAAATTTGCTTACGTAACTAATGACAAATTAGAGGTCCGTTAGTGCACAATCTTACCACACCAAGTAAAAGAACCCACGCAAATTGGCCGTTCTCCCCAACCATTTGTCCTGGATTATGCAAACATCCTTTCCGCCCTTGTCAACCAAGCTACTTTTGCAGGCGTCAAACTCATATTAATAACGATCAAAAGTAAGTTTGACAAAAGTTTGTGTCTCCGCATGCTGGCAGCCCGCTGACACCTAATGACAAATTCCACATACGCCATGGAGGACACAACGCAACCATGTGTGAAAAAGTACAAGAAAAAACACATCAAAAAGCAACAAATGTGTATAGCAACAACAACAGAGCAAGCGCAAACTGACATATGAAAAACAAGGACAGTAAGAACCACAACAAAAACAAATATAATTTAACCACGAAATTGTGCGCACAAGTGATGTGGCAGCATGTTGCACCAGCAGAAGTTGGTTGTAGCAACAAACGGGCCATCAATTTTTATGCAAGATTAACGTATCGAGAAAAATAAGCAACAAAGTTACACACACGCATCCATATGTGCATAGCGGAAAGGTAACATGAGGCGAGCGCAAAAAATGTGGCACGATGACATAACTTTGCAGAAAACTTAAGTTTGCCTGGAATATTTTTCACACTCATTGCACTCGCTGTTGTCCTCGGTGCGCAGAGAAAGTTTCAGCATCGTTTTTTAATGAAATGTCAATGTGTGTGTGCACACAAATGCGCATAAATTTATGTGTTTTTGCAACGGAGTTTAATAAATTATCCCTGATTTGATAAACAAAACTTTGCAAGTATTGAAAAACAATGTGCGGGGAGGTGGGGGAAGAGTATAGACAAGTCAAGAAATTCAGAAGATTTGGCGACATATGTCGTCTAAAATATTTTCAGCTGTAAATAAACTAGACAAATGTGAAATCAGCAGCTAAAACTGAGTCCAAATGAATTGAAGGCAATGCTTAATACATTATTTAAGCAAAGAGTTCTAAGGACGTAAGCAACGCTAACAGAAGACCTTTTTAGAATCAAGTAGTTATTTTATGCTATTTAGAGGGCTTAGATTTCAATGTTTTCAGCGAATCTTATATTATTTTAAAGAATCAAGCGAGACCTTGCCTTTGCTAGCTCTTCGCGCTTGTCGGCTTTCATGATCAGAATCTGCCACAAGATCTTAATTAAGGAAAAAATTATCGATAAAAGGTGTTTTCTGCTGCTTCGTGGATGTGATTCTTTGAACCGATTTATTGCTGCCTCATATACAGCTATACTCACTGTAATTCCTCTGCCTTTATATAAGATTGGTGTTTCAATTTGCTTTGACTGTCAATACAGAGAGAAATAGTTGAGTTCGACATTGAGATAAATAGCATTTTGACCTTTTATACTGTGATTGCTGAACGGAGTAAGCAATATAAATGTAAAGTCCTCTGTCTATAAACAAAGTCCATAAGGTGCGGAAGCGTGGAAATGACAATATCCTTTGAATCGGTGTTAGGAGTACTCGAGAGAAAGGTTCTTTATGGATTTGCAATGACGAATACTGGAAATATGGGCAAAGGTATGTGGCTACACTGACACAGTTCTGCGATTCAAAGAACAACGGCTGCGATGACTGGGTCATATTGTTCGAGAGAAAAACACTCCTGCTTTTAAAGAATTCGATTCAGTGCCCGCCGATGGAAGCAGTAGAAAAGGGAGACCGCTACTCCGTTGAAGAGTTCAATTGGAAAAGGACCCTGAAACACATGGAATCTCCAATTGGCGATTGGCATTGGATAGCGAAGAGAAAAATTGACTGTATACTGCTCCAAGGGTTTAGCCTTCTTCAGAGAAGTGACTATACACTCTAATAGCAAAGTTCTTTTACTTTCTTTTCTAGTGAGTTGCTCGACCGCAATAAGACAGTTTCTAGCTAGTCGAAGCAGTTCTAACTGGTATTTATGTTGAGCATCTTAGCGGATGCCAGTTGTAAAAGGTAGTTGGAGGAAGACGTCAAGGTTGTCGAAACATCTCAGCACTTTTTCTTGATTCCCGTTAAGCTGGTGGATATAAAATATATCGACCTCATGGAGCTTGCTCGACTGATGGGATCGGATACAGTAGTTTAATTTTTATGCTTCACAAAGCACTGTTTTCTGTAGTCCAAGTGCGACTTCGCATTTTGAACATCAGCCGTTGAAACTAACCTAAACTAGCTGCTCAATAGGTTTTTTGCCTTAAGCATAGTCTCCAAGCAATCTTCTGAATGTAATCTAGGCTTGAAAGCACTTACTAAATTTCAACGTGTGTAAAATTGTACTACTATACATAGTATAACTGTCACTTCTCTTTTTATTACGTCTAAATACTTTTAACTTACTTTACTTTAATATTTTCTCTCAAATTATAAGAGAGCCTTTCAATAGATGTTTGGATGACAGTCTTATCAAGCAGTCTTTCTAAAACATAGCGACTTTCTAGTGTTAAGAAGACACGCATATTTCTCGGAATTTGTACGGCCACCAGCTGGCGGCATGTTTTGCATGACACATATAGGATTCTTTAAAAATATATGCTTTAAACACAGTGAGGAACAATTTTATGAATGGCTTTTCAATGAATATCTAATAATATAATAGGAAATGCTATCAGCTCTTCGCCAAAGGAAATATGCTCAAGGATAAAGAAGCCACACAGACCGTGAACGTGAGACTGGGCTGATTAACGAAGTGCGTCAATAAAATAAGCCCGGCCCCAGTCACCCTTTCTACTCGGAGCAGGGGCGTGCAAACAGTGCGTGCGACGCACAGCCTCGTCTATTGACACTAACAAATGTTTGTGAGTGTGTAAGTGTGCGTTTGCTCTTAGCCTTTATCCATGTTGTATGGCAAGTTGTCAGCAAGCGCTCGATGCTCACTTTTTCAACAGCAAATACAAATACAAATAAAAATCAGTGCGTGAACTTGCATGAAGAAACCGTAAAATGAAAGACACACACAAAGCACAACGGACGATGATGAGGACGATGAGGCGGCGGTTGGGCGTAGGGGACTGGCGAAAGAGCTGAAAAATCACACAAGTCGTCGGCAAGTCGAGCACGTTTCTTCCCGGCACAAGCCATTGAAATATGAACAAGCATCTGTCTGACACATGTGCAGCACGTATATGACGGCAAGTGAGTACAAAGTGTGCGAAAACACATGCTTAGCTGTACACGGACACACACGCACCCTCACATACGAACAGTTGTGCAGATGCTTGTCATGTTTTGTGGCATGTTTGACTCTTTGCTTGATTGTGTGTGCTTTGGAGTGAGCTGAACTGAACTTTGCTGCCAGACAGTAGTCAGTCACACAAACACACACACACCTACATGAGCCACTGCTTTTATATTCATACGTGTGTGTGTGTGGCTTTATAGTTGCAATCTTGCTGCCGTGCTAGACTCCTGCCACACCGGCACCACTCTGGCCACATTCTGCGCTAGCTCAGTTGAACTCGCTTCCTTTCAACTGCACATAGACACACGCGCATAACTAACTGTAACCTGCCATCCGGCCAACGTGTTGACTACTCCTGTTACCAGCCACTTTTCCTCAACAAACAACTCAGCTGCCGTCGCCGTCGTCGGTCGTCCGTCGTCCGTCTATCATCGGCACTTTTTGTGCTGCTCTTATCACTGGAATGGCATCGACATCGATACGTGTTAGAGGAATTGAAAATATTTGCAGCTTACAAGCACACACACACCCACACAGAAACACACAGCCACATGCAAGCGAGTGCAAACATGCGAACGGCGAAATCAGCAAAGTAGCAGCAACGCACTGCAAATACGACGAGTATCATGAAACGGTATTTGTAAACATTTACCGTTGTGAAAACTGGAAAAATATACCAAGAAACAACAACAAAAACAATGTCAATGAAAACAAGTGGCACTGTAAGCACACATTTGCAATATTTGCTGCCATCGCCGAGCTGCTCAGTTGGCACCGTAGTGGTGGTGTAGCATTGCTCAGACACTTAACGGTAATTGCAGTTTAGCAATATTGTATATTAACGCTCTTGCAGGTACTTGATTTGATTTTATATCGAGTAGCGCATTGTCGACGCCAGAATATTGCTCGTTATTAGCGTTGGCAAGCGAGCACGGGCAGCAGTTCAAGCGCGAGCAATGAATGCAATTGTTTGCGGAATAACGGTAACTGCAAGGTTTCATGTTTCTACAGCTGTTTATAGTGATTAGTGCACATTGTGTCAAGGTGACCTTATTTTTCTTTCGTTCCTTATGTAAAATTAGGAATCAATCCGCAGAAAAGTATATTAGTTACTTAAGACTGAGAATATGGCGGTACATTCTAATTGGTCATCGATTTTCATAGATTTTGGAATCGCGGTCACAGTATTTAGGCCTTGCTTGATATAATTTGATTGCGAACCTTAACTACGCGCACCAATATAGTCGCCTGTATTCAGTGAAACGCAGAAGAATAAGCTTCTGACATGTCAGAATACTGCACTCTGGACTACGACAGGATGCCTCTTTATGTCTCCTATTGAACACCTGCATAGTGAGGCTCATATGCTCCTAGTTAAGGATAATAATGAACTCCTCTCCAGGCAGTTCCTGCTAGTGCGTTTTCGCAGAAATCACCCTTGCAGTCACCTGATTGAAGCGGAACTGCCTCGTAAGAGCAACAAAAGGCCATTCCTCAACTTCGTCGACAACATCAGACAACACGACGACCAAATTTCGGACGCAATTAACTTCCGACAAGCACCGACGGCCATTCGCAGTGAAGCCATCAACACCTTCACCGATCCCCTTCCAGTGAATGGCGTACTTGGAGCCAAACCATCACACATTGCAGATGAAGGGCTCGAGTTGTCGCGAGAAACGAGTGTCCCTTGCGCAGTTTCGTTCTGAATACTGGAGCAGGTTAAACTTTGACCTACCCGGAATGGACCCGGAGATATCCAATATATGTCCGCATGTGCAACGAGTCTCTGGTCACCTCCTTACATGCTCACTACCAGAGCATCAGCATACAACTCTAGATTTAGCAACCAAAAGGACAGTCAAGCAGTAATAAGAGCAGTAAGTAACTTCATTTCGCATATCGGCCAGAACTATCTTGGAAAGCAAAGCAGCAGTGGAGAGTATTGTCAGAAACAAGTGAGTTCACTTTTACTTGCTGGCAGGTCACAAAAGCATCGATGGCAATCAGACAGTAGACGAGATTATCAGGTGTTGTACGGTTGACATCGGATAACGTGATCAACATTGGTAAGCCGACGCATTGTTTATACGCCAATGTGAACAAAGGCATTGCAAAGAAACTTAAAATTTGATGAAATGTCCCGCAATAGCAAAACAATGGTATGGGATGCTGACTATAGATACCTCTAATAATGAGGCCGCAGAACCTCTTGAAATTGTCGTCAAAACTCTGTTATCGTAAATGATATGTAGCGACACTAGATCTGGCATAACTTAAGACAAAAACTTGTCTTTACATGGCTCACAAGTCTACCAGACTAACCTAATGTAACCTGCATCTGAATATCATGAAATCGGATGCTCATTTCTTACCAATATATATCCCCCTCTCTTTGATATAGAAAAAACTGACAACCAGTGAAGATCAGGCAACTCAGTGAAAGTTTAAAGGTTAGAAACACTGAAAGATGGCAAATAGGAAAAAAATCGGTTTAAAGTACATTTATGGTAAAACTTCAATTATCGCTTATATGACAATAAGCGGTAGTGACTGCATTAAGGGTGGGATGCGGCTTTCTTGGTGAATTGGAGGAAATTATTAAGTTACTCCGCATGAACTTCTTTCGCCAAATTCGAGGTAAATATTTCTCCCACTATAATTTTCTATGTAACGCAATGTGAAAAAATACATTCCCATGATAATTTCATTGATTTTGTAGCTGGAACATTTCCTTACAACATATATGGTATACGTGAGTTATGCGCTGTAACAGTAGATGAAACCTTCTTCTGAGTGATGTAGTAATCTAAAGTGACTTCACACGTAACATTAAAGAGCAAAAAATTTAATATGTAATCTCATAAGGACTCCACCCATTCTGAGCCTGCACGTGACTTACATATGAAATATTGGGTAAGAGACGATGATTTCCCCATGGAAGTTTAAAACTGTTATAAAAATAAATACCTTGCAATGAAAAGGCAATACGACCTTCGCAATAAATGCAGTGGTTCCTGAGTTGTTGGCATCAATGGTTTTCTTCATGGGTTTAAAAAGCTCAGGCCGAACATTTATAGCAAGAGGTAATATTCGACTCCAAAATTAAAGTTATGTCTATTTCTACTTAAATATTTCATACTTTAATGAGAGTAATCATTATTTGTTGCTGCTGTGGGAGCATTAGTCACTATGTCGCTCATTAACAAGCAAAGAAATTAATTGGCGTGTTTACACCAATCACGCACTTCCTCTACAGGCATCAAAAAACAAAGAAAATAACAAAAGTGTGGCAATGTGCCAGAGAAGATAGCAGACCGTGTCCAAAGGATGCTTGAATAAGTTTCGAAACGATCCATATTTGGATTTACAAAGCGGAAACCAGAACTTCCACCTACAAAAATCCCTAAATAGGCTTGGGTACTTTAAAAGCTACTTTTATAGAGTTAATCATGAAATTAGCCCACATGATTTGGTGTCTTTTGAGTGGTTGAAGACTCTGAGTGCTCTTTGAATGCTCTTCAACAAAAAGGAAATGGTAGTGACTAAACCGGGCGGTGAAGGGAATTTTTCCCTAGCCTTGAAACCGCCCTGTGTTTAGTTGTAAACGGGTTGCCAGTTTTAATTGAGCCAGTTTTCGCGGATTGACATTATATTAGTTCATTCAATAGAGAAGTCTGTGTCTAAAGAAAAGTAAGAATTCCGCTAAGAAAATTTAATAAGATGTGTATAGTAAGCCCATATGCAATTTTAGCCTCCTTCTTCTTCTTCTTTACTGGCGAAAGCACCGCTTACGGTTATAGCCGAGTTAACAACAGCGCGCCAGTAATTTCTTCTTTTCGCAATGTGGCGCCAATTTGAGATACTGAACTGGTCTTCCTCTTCCTCTGCATCCCTCGGCAGGTACTCGACGTCGAGTGCTCAGATGTTGTCATCGTCCATGCCTCTGCACTATATAGCAGGACGGGAATAATGAGTGACTTGTAGAATTTGGTTTTTGTTCGTCGAAGAGGACTTTATTTCTCAATTCGAACTTCTTAATGATAGGGCAATGGAACGTCTGCTCCATCGTCATCGATTGGGGAATCGGGCTCATCTTCTCCTGGCGTTATGCTTTCACTACCATTCAGCAGAATGGAGAAGTGTTTCCTCCATAATTTTAGAATGCATAAATTTGGTATAAAAACCATTTTGAAATATCGTTAGGGCCGGAGAAAAGTGAAAGATCGATAGATTCCACAATCATTAAACTTTTTCTGAAAACAGCTTCGCGTTGACGCCTGTGAAACAATGCTTTCCGACTGCAAGGATGTCATGAAACATTCTATTACTGGCGACGAGTCTTGGATCTATACTTACGAACCGGAAACAGATGATCAATCGGCCGAATATTGAGGCACAGGTCAGCCGAAGCCGAAAAAACACGTCAAAACACGTCTTAAATCAAGGTTATTATGAAGGAAATTTTTTTCGATTATGGAGGTGTGGTGCACTCCAAATTCCGTTCGCCCGGCCAAACTATCGACAAGGAACCTTATTTGAGTGTTATGCGTCGTTTGCGAGAAGCGATTCGTAAAAAGAAGCCAGCCTTATGGGCCTACAACTCTTGGGTTTTGCATCACGATAATGTACCGTCGCATACTGCACTGATTCTTTGTAAGTTTTTCGCCAAATTTTCAAACAATATCGTGTCTCCTCCTTCGTATCGCTTCATTTTGCTTGGTGTGACTTCTGGGTTTTCAGCAAATTCAAACGGTCACTCCGGATAAGCCGTTTGCAGTCAATTGAAGACATTAAATGTGAATCGTTACGCTCAGTGAAGGCTGTTCGGGAAATTGACTTTGTTTCGAGAATTGGAAAAAACGTTGGCACCAGTGTATAGGGGCCAAGAGGACGTACTTTGCGAGGAACGACATACATAGATTTTAAAGAATAAATTCAGAATTTTGAAATTATGAACAAAGTCCTATCATATTTGTAGTATAATCACAAGTGGATATTACCCTTCAGAGCTTAAACTGACTAATCATAGTGCATGGTAGTACTTTGATCAGAGCTGCGGAAACAATTCATTTATTTTTTATAATCTCACTTTTGACACAAAGTGCTTTTTTTGATAAACTCGAATATCAAAGTCAAATTTCAGAACGAATTTTAAAGTAAAAATCAAATTTAACTCAAATAAAAATCAAAAAATCTATTTAACATTCTTTCATAAATACTTTCAAAGCCGCTCAAAATTCTTTACACAGCAACAACAAAAAAGGATGCTTAATAAATCACAAAATAAATATGCAACAAAAATGTGCAGAAATTCTTTCTTCTCTCCGAAAAGTATAAGAATATCCATATCAATACACTGGCGCTTTAATTTCCATGCAAACGAGCGTTTTCCGCCAGCAAACAAGCCAACTTTATACGGCGTAATTACAATATACAGTGAGTAGGAAATCCGTAAAGGATTTTGATTGAAATTATAATTCATTGGCTTGAAATTTAATTACGTAAAATGCCACAAAGGACCAAAATAGCCTCGAGTACAATTCGGTGTTTGTCTTATGAATAAACTATTGAATATTGTATGAGAGCAAAGTTGATTTTGCAATGTACGAGCTGATTACACGCAAGTGTAGTCATGTGTTTGGTGGTATTTGTGTGCCGGCTGCATGTTGGCTTACACATATGCAGGTATGTATGTATGTTTGTAGGAGCGTGTGTGCCATGCTTGGATTAAAGGCAAATATTATGTGTGTGGTGAAGTGAAAATCCTTTGCTTTAACGAAAAGCAAGAGAAAGTAAGAAAGTTATGTTGCTTGCGGAGAAATGACAAAATTAATTCACTTAAAATTTCATTGGCTATCAGCACGTCAACAAGTGAGTAAATACACACATATATAGGCGTGTGAATGTGTGTACATATGCGTGTTAGTGTGTGTTTTTGCGCACTTGTATGCATTTGTTTCATATGTTAGACATTTATGCAAATTCTAGACAGTTGAGTTGAAAATGCCTAAAAGTATGCTACGAGTTTGTTGTGCAGGCATGTTCAGCAACTTATACACGATTAAAATACATAAAATACATACATGCTACAAACCTACCAGTTTAAATACAACATTCATATACAAACACACACCTAGAAACATAAGTAGAAATCTACATTTCGCACACACACATATGCAGTCAGCAATTCAGCCTTTAAATACACATTGTTTTGCAGCGCTTGTGCTCCGGCTATCGAAATCGTATATCAAATATTGACTACAGTGCATTGCATTTATTGCCGGCCTCAAGTATATTTAAGTTGCCATTTTGTGATTTTGCGATTTTGTTTTTATTGGCATTACATGCTTGTGGCAGCATGCAGCGGCTTTATGTTTTCGGACCAGCAAACACATGTATACATGTTGTAGCAGCACTCAAAATGTCATAGCTGCTTATATTTATGCATTTATCCGTGAAGAGCAACAATAACTGGCCATGCGCCTCAAAGTATGCTACGTAAATGTTTAAAAAGCCCGAAAAATCAAAAGGCATGCGGTGCAGCAGCATGTCCAGCATTCTGAAAATATTTCGCATTTTAGTTAGGGCAAATAAGACAAGCTGTAGCACACACGCACACACTTGAGCATATTTGTCTCGATAAATGCCGAAACTGGCCATTTAGAATATTTCTGCATGTAAACAGGACGTGCCAAGAATATCGTCTGCTAGCAAAATATTATTCGTTGTGTGCATGTGTGTGTGTGTGTGTTTACCTGCTTGCTATTTGCATTTCCATCATCAATATCAGCAATGACAACTTTGCATAGCATAGCATACTTTTGTGCGCAAACAGCGCCAAGAAGAATTCGGTCAATATTTGTCTAGAGAAATTTGAGCTTTTAAGCAACTGGCATGCACGCATAAGAGTAAATAATGGAAATTGAAAGGAAAATAAAATAAAATTTAAATAAATTATTGTGAAAACAGTGAAGAGAAGAGTAAAATTGCGCTAAAGTGCTCCTAAGTTATTGTGTATAGAGCAGGGTAAATAATTTTTGAGAAGGAAAAGGAACACAGTAGGTTGAAACCTTTCGAAAATGGAGGTAATTTTACACTAAAATTCGTAAAAGGAAAAAAATGTTTATAAGAAAAAAATGAAGACACAAAATCTTTGTTTTTTGAAAATTTTACATAAATTTTGAGGTTATGTGAAAAAAGTCTATACAGAGAAGTTATAGATCTTATCATTATCTACCACTTTGTTGTATAACTTTTTCTTGTAGCACTCGTAGTTTTGTCTGAAGTCGAAATAAGCCGTTTTTAACCCTTAAACCACTCTCTTACCTTTTCCCGACCACAGATAGTCCGAAAATTATTTTTTCTTCAATACTTGTTATTTTAGCTTCCGTTTTCGGTAGGTTTCATCCAAATATAATTTTTTTTATTTATTGGGTAGTCTAAGAAATTTTCTCGTATTTCTAATCAAACTTGAACTTACTATTTTTTTATATTTATAAATAAATAAATAAACTAATATGTACCATTTTGCCATTTTCGCTAGAGACATTATTCCTCACTGTAAATCGAAATTTCGAAATTTCCAGAACGGAAGCGAGCGAGCCATTGTTGTGATAAAATACGAAAAGACTTTTTTCACTACCCAATATATGACTTTCAAAAGCTTCCACATTCATTATTATAATTTTCCATCAATAATGCTCATAACACTTTTTACTTACTTATAATCAAAAAAATAAGAATAATTACAATACAATTTTCATATATTCTTATTTTCACTTGCGCAGCATGCGCCTAATAAGTTAACCATAAATATACCTAAATAATCACTCTTAATATGCTTTCGGCTCTCTGTTGTTGTTGTTGTTGTTGTTGTTACAGTTGATTTGCTCTCTGGTGAAAGTATGGGTGCCCACCCGAGCTCCACACACCATCCTCCGCAAATCAGCCGAGCACAGTCGAACTCAAACATGTTGCAACAACACAAGCACTTCGGCAATGGGCGTTGGCGAAGGAGGAGTTTTGCGCTTGTAGTGGTAGTGGGCCGCTAGCTTTCAATGTGTGCGGACGGCAAAACTGAACGGATCTATGTTGAAATTTCAAATTTTCTTGGAAATATGATTAATTGAAGAACTGACGTAATATGAGAAGCGCCGTTATATGAGAACTGAAATTTGTGGAGTTAGCGACGATGTCTGCTTAGGGAGTATTTTTGAAAATGGACATATGATGATGTGGTGAAGACAAAACTTCATAACATTTTTATTTGAAATATTTATGCTGAAATTAGCCCATACACAGTCAAGGCAGACATTCCGTATATTTTTATTTATTCAACGAGACATTACCCTAACAAAATATGTTAATGCGAATTGATTTAAGGGATTGTGGATTTCAAACATCGATTTTTTATTTTTATTTAGATGTATTTGAAAATGTTCTCTGAAGATTTACTGCTCTAGAGTGCAGCCTCTTTTAGAGAACTGGCTATCCACTCCGATAACGGTGTGTCGATACTAGCATTGAACTCACGATTAGTAGTTAAGAAATATCCTAACTTGTTTTCAATGGCATCGAGTAACTTTGTGATACGACTAGTACGGACACTTGAATGCTGGGTTGCAATGCAGGGTTACCATCCGTTCAAGCCCTGTCGCAAGGTTCTTTCAACCAAAGACCTATAGTAAGAGATTAAGTTGGCTCTTTGTAAGTCCAGTTGGCTCAACAAGCCTAGCGTTTGCATAGTTGTGCGGCTTCTAAAAGTCCAAGGACTTATCGTTGTCTACGCTATAAGCTTGAATATCTTGCCGCTTGCCAGCTGCAGAAGCTTCATTGAAGAAGATGAGGTCGAAACATTTCCCACAACAGCCGGTTCTACGCACCGGAATCCAGCCAAGGACTGTTATTTCGGCGACCCAACCCCGTTTAAAAAAAGGTGCAAACATCTCAGTAAGTTTTTTTATGATCAAGATCAAGGCATTAACACCTAAGAGCTCACATTTTGAGCTATCAAACCGAACTGGTGGGAATAGATATTAAACACTTAAACACTTAAGTAGATTTGTATTGCCCATAAGGCGCTTCACCGACCTATAAGATCGGATACGCGAGTTCTTCACAATGGACTAAATATAATAATCCAAGCGGGATTTCTGGATCAACCATTGAACTTTACCTAACCGGTATTTACCTTTTGTATTAATAAAATTTATGCTTTGTGGATTTGCGATAATTTTAAGCAGAAAAATCTTCCTCACTGCCCGACATCGTTTTTCGGAGATTCTCTTGAAGATCGGCTACTCGATTAAGAGCAAAAACTTTCAAGACGAATTGCCAAATATTATAGTACCGCAAATTCCGTTAATGCAGATTATTTCTATACATTTATTAAAGCTATGCCAAAAAAGAAACTGAATTTCTTAAGGTAATATCCAAAATTTCATTCACTCAACTCGTATTAGCACTGGGGCAGCCATCCTCAAGGTGCTTGGCGTCTCTATTTCGCATTCATATTTACACTTTTCGCTCAACAAAGTTATAGTTGTACAACAAAAAAGCGCATGAAATGCAAATGTGCAGCGAAATGAAAAATGCGGTTGTGTGTGTGGCTAAAAAATCAACAGACAGGCGATCTGCCTCGGAGCGCACACCGCAATCGTTATGAAAAATGAATAGTAAATATATGCAAGCATATAAATATTAGCAGCTGAAGACACACGCACATACATACATATATATATTTGTATATATACGCAGACGTATGACTGAGCAAAGTGCAAGCAAGGCATACCTGTCTCATGCCCCCACTACCGCCAGCTTCTTAGCGCGCTGCCGGCCATTGGCAATTTAAGCCAAATTCAACTGCTTTGCTGTTGATGTGGTGGCCAGACGCCATCAGGTGCCCAACTGTGTACGGGTAAGCTGCAGCATTTTCGTTTCACTTTGCGCCTGCGATGAGACGTGGCAGAGGCAACGGCGGCGGCAACAATATGCCGGCAGCAATAAAACGTGACTACGCATTTAAAATGAGTAAACGAAATGGCGAGACAAAAGCGGAGTCATGGCCAAACCTTAACGACGCAGAGGAAAGGGTCGCCAACAAAACCGCAAAGACAAGCCGAGTGCCAAGTGCTTGCTGGCCAGGCAAAGGGTAGCAAGGCAAGCGAGCACAGGAAGGAGGGAGGACGCTGAGCATTGCTTTTGCTGCAGATGTTGACTTTTGGATGGTGAATAATAAGCTAACAAGCCACTGTAGCTGCTGGCTGCATTGCTGTGGCGTGGTAGGTGCGTTTGGCGCACCGTGGCGTATACGTAATATCAAATATTGGCCACAAAAGAGGCGGCCGCCTGCTCCGCCGGACGTGTCGAAACGTTGATTGCGCTTGCCTCGCAGATTTATTACCGTCAATGGGCGATGTGGGGAAAGTGTTTTGTTACAACAGGTTTAATGGCAATTTAATTTGGCTTAAAGACGTAAGAATGCGCGCATTTAAAAGGTATAAATTTTAATTGGCCAATTAATGGTGCCAACGCGCGCACAATTTTATGTGCTCAATAGCACTAATAAAGTTATCTAATTGAGCGTTTATGAAGTGCTGGTCACAACAGCTGGTGATCACAACCACACAAGTGCTTTTATGTTACAAAACCACACCTGTCGCTGAAGCGTGTTCACAAGACGATTTTACAAGTGAATATGGTGTCCAAAAACACATGCGTTGCCAACATAAAGCAGCAATGTCCACCCGTACCGCGCTCCTTTTACCGCAGTAGCTGCCTTTTACCACAAAGCGGCTTTAAATTTACTCGCGTTGCATACCTACAGGCGTTTTGTTGTTATTAAACTACTTTTAAGCGTTGCCATGCTAAACACGGTTGCTGCAACAATACATTGTGTTGGCTGGAGCGGAAAGCGTAAGCTTGGACTTCTTTCAGCGCCATGAAAAACAAGTGCTTAACAATGAAAGCGAAGCCAACAAGTGCCACAACGACGTGGTGGCTGCAAAAAGCACGTGTGGAGTGAGAAAACTAAGGCAACACAGTCAAAATTAAGTTGCTTGCCAAAGTGGTGCGGGTTGGTGGTGCGTGTACCAAAATAATAATAACAAAATTCAAACGCTTGCAGCGGGTATAAACGGAAAACATGCTCATACGCGCCTTTGTTTATGCTAATACATAGGTAAACACACACATAGTATATGCACACACACTTAAATACCTTTCCATGCAAGTGGGTGTGCGGTTTCCTGCAAAATATCTATTATAAAATGCTTAAAATGTAAGCATGAATTGTTTACTTTGTAATACAATAACAACAAACACGGTATTAATGAAAATTTAAGAAGACGACAAAGGACAATTCCAGAGCCTTGTGTTAGAGCATTTGTAATAATAAACAAGGCGCTGGTAACAAGAGCAGCAATTGAATAACAAGCTGAAAATGTTGATGAATAGCGAAAGCAATAAGAAATGGCAAACACACATACACACACGAAAACGTGAAGCTAATATTGATGCGAACAATGAACTTAAATTGTACTTCCAGCAACAGACATACATATACATGAATAATTGTTATATTTCAAAGATAAAAATCGTTTGTGTAAAAATAAAACTCATTCTTCTTCTTCTTTACTGACGTAGACACCGCTTACGCGTTTATAGCTGAGTTAACAACAGCGCCCTCGTTTCTTCTCTTCGCTATTTGGCGTCAATGGTTGTTAAAAAGGGCTGCCAGATCCTTCTTCAACTGATCAAAGGAGTGGAGTTTTCACTCTTCTTCTACTTCATTCGGCGGGAACAGAATCGTAATCCTTCGATCTTCTTCTAAGTGCTATCTTTCATCCAGAGAACATGACCTTGGTAGTCGCAACTCTGTCTTCTGATTCGCTTAACTTTGTCAGTGTCGCGGTACAACTCATGGTTTCATCGACTGTAGTATTCGTCTTTGTGAGAGCGTAAATACCATAAATCTTCCGCAAAACCTTTTTCTTGAATACTCCTAAGGCGGACTCATCAGATGATATCATTTCCCTTACCTTCACATCATATTGCAGGACAGGAGTAATGAGGCGCTTATAGAGTTTGGTCTTTGCTCTTCGAGACAGGACTGTACTTATCAACTGCCTACTCAATCCAAAGGAGCACCTTCTGGCAAGAGTTGAATCTGCAATTTCAAGGCTAATATTGTTGCTGGTGTTGATACTGGTTCCAAGATAAAGGAAATCCTCTACGACTTCCAAATTATGACTTATAACTGCCAACAGTGAGAGCTCGTAAGCTCAAAGCTAGTCAAGGAGTGTATGATCTCACTGGCAGCAGCAGCAAGGTACTTCTATATTAAAATTGTCTGACTGCCTGGCCATAGTGGAATTGTCAGAAATTGTAAAACCGACTGCAAGAAAATGCAGCCTTACAAAACCTCCCTCGGGATGGGAACGAGCAGGTGTTCGCCTGTCATCCAGCACTCAAGGAACATAGGTTCCTTGCACGAGCTCAGTAAGTATTGGCCAGCAACCAGCTGGTGGGGGTGCGAAAGCCTTCTGGCTCAGAGTATATATATATCCACCGAACATGTTTAGGTCTCACCTGGACAGAGACACTTTGCTAATTATGGGACCGGATATTCCAAGTGCATGCCCTTAAATCGTAAACCCTAACACTTTTGCAGGGGTCGTCATCTGAAAGGGGGTCATTTGTCCGAGGCTGTTTTTCCTTCTCATTGGGAGGGTTTTTTAGGTTGCGGGTCCCATAGCCAGCCCACAACCCAGGGGAGAGCATGTTTCGCCTTCTCACTTTAGCGCGCCTTCAAACATATGTTTTTTTGGAGGATACTTTCTAAGGCTGGAAGTCGTGACCTGCGTCGTGACTAAAAGAATCGTTCCTGGCCACTCCCAAGTGAATGGCGCTCAGAGAACTTTCGTCAATTGCGTGAACTTCTACACATGGCTCCATCACGAGCCTATTTACCTAACCTGGTTATTTATGTTTGAATTGTTACCACCAGGTGAGAATAGCCTTTAGACGTGAATGAGGAAGCAGTTTATTAGGAGTAGAGGATATTTTTTTAATTTATACCGACAGTTCCGAAATGTACTGCAGAGTATAAACGGGACTATGCTCTGAGGATCTTGATATTTTTCGTTATATTGGCTACCAAACTCAACAAGCATCTTCCAAGCGAAAGTTCTGGGTATAGAGAAGGCTTGTGGAGTTCTGCCAGACGACATTGCTAATCCTGTTCCGCCAAAGATTAATTCCAGCTTAATTAGTAAGTATAGGAAGGCTTTAAAGCAAGTCAGATTATGGACACGTGGCCATAATTTGGGAGTATGCCAGTATAGTTCTTCAAACTCTTCCACATAGTGGACGGGACCTAGTAGTTGAGAACAGTGATCTCTTATTGTCAGCTCTGACAGCTGTCTCTTGAGGAAGTCATATGCCGCTACAAATCACAGCCTACTCATGTATAAAAATATCCCCTACACATATGCATTTGTGTACGACAAAAGTACACAAGCTCATTGCATATTTAATAAGGGCACTTATACCGACTATTAAATTTAGTGGCAGTTGCTCTAATCTTACGAGCGTTCTTGTTTACAGCATTATTTAGTCAGTGCATTGACTTGCTTACAACTGATTCCAATTCATGCATTATGCATGCAACACATATACATATGTGCAGAGGAGTGCGCCACAAGCAAGCAGTGTCACTGCACGTCGGTGCTGGAATGTTCGTTTGTTTGTTTGTTTGCTGCAGCTGAACTCACATCCCTGCTTTCCTGCTTTGGTTTTTATTTAAGATTTTCACTCGTGTTCTAATATGTTGCTGTTGAAGTGCACATTGCAGAGCAAAAACAAAAACGGAACAAGAAAATGTGGAGCAAAATTAAAAAATGCTCGTATGTGTATTGGAACCTGCTTTTGCTTTGGCTTTGGCTGGAGCGTAAGCCGGCTGAGTTATTGCAAGCTCATGGGCAGATGGCAAGCTGCTTAGCACGACAATTCGCTGCCGCATGGCATTGCATGTGTTTTGTCTGGGTGCGTGTGTGTGTCTGTTTGTTTGTTTCTCTGTGTCTGTGTGTGCTGTGGAAGACAAGCTTTGACCACAAGTGCATTCGTTTGTTTGCACGCCCGCTTGTTTGTTTACAGTATGTTTATTATATATTTATGCAAAGAGTATGAGTGTTTCTGTGCATCTGTGTGTGTGTGTATGTTCACCTCTACTTGGTGTTAGTGCGCCTGTGCGCTTTGCATGAATTAAATATCAGTTCGTTTTGTATGCCAGTTTGCTTGGCTCGCATGTGAAATGCCACAGCTTATGGTTAAGAATGCCAAAGCTAAGCCAAAAATAACAACAAAGCATGTGTGTTGACAACGCCAGCAGTGGGTATTTACAATGGCGTGAGTACACACATATGTAGTACATATGTATGAACAAACATATTTGCATAGTTAGGTTTATATGTATGTATACATACATGCATATCGTCGCCTAAAATGAAAAACAACATAACATCACTTTTCATAAGTTTACAGGTGCAAAAAAACCGATATAATAGAAACTACTAATGTTGAATAAGAAAGTTGAGTTTTGGTTACAAAATGGTTATGAATTGGTTATCACACGCACATAAAATGGTAATAAATTGGTTACATATTGGTTATCATACACCCATTTTAAATAAAAATTAGAGTTTTGGCTATAAATTGGTTATATATTGGTTACTATATCTGACAACGATTTTTAATTTTTTTTTATTTTTGAGCTACGTTGTTTTGTGTTTTAGGTCATGTCATGTTATATATTCATTCGTTAATAGCTATGCATGTTTTTGCTGTGCTCGTCACGCTTCTCTTAGCATTGCTTGCCGCTTCTTCGTTTAGTCGTTGCCACATATTTACAATAATGCAGATTCATACAAACTTATCAACAAAAATATATACTTGTATGGCGAAATATTTGTTTTTAAGTATATACTCTACAATTATTGTAATTGTTATGGCTTTAAAAATTTGCATTTTTTTCTAGTTAGTGAGTTTTTGGTAAACTTGAATATTGAAGTACGAATCGAATTGCATGAGTCTTTAGTTAAAAGACACAAAAATCACCTACTCCCTCTCTTAAAGCCAGTTAATCAATATCTTTGCATCCCTTCTGCGATCTTCGAACTTCTGCTGCAAAATGCAATCCTTCACCAGCTTCCAAACAAATGACTCGCCATCTATTTTACTATTTTCTACAATTTGTAAAATGTTGCGCCTAAAACTCTGCAACAGATACTCTAAGCACAGCTGCAAAAGCAGTGCCACACACACACCGATACGCACACAAAGCAAAGCGAAGCTCACCTTGCACTTTTGCTGCATTTCAATACTCTGACAAATTGCCACTCATCTGTTTGCGCAGAGACAAAGGCAAGCACACACACACACACAAACCAGTTAAGCAAGTAGTTGTACGTATTAGCTAAGCTTTGCCTTGGATTTGCCGCCGTTGGCCTTGTTGAGGCCTTAAATGCCTAATGCGAATTTATTGCACTGCAATAAGTTTAAGTCATGTGTCAGAGCTTTGAGCGAGCGGGCAAAAGTTCTTTGATATTTCAATTTTATGCACAGCAGGCTTTTGCAATTAAGCCAATACATACGCATACACATACACTTATTTGGAGTTTTAGATATGTGTGCGGTTGTATGAAATGCTGCAACAAAACTGCTGCAAATAAATAACTTAATTCTCTTTTAGGTTTTCGCCAAAATTTTAATTGGTTTTTGTTTTGCGAGACAATTTCTCAAATTTCAGATTTTCTTTAGTAATAAGTTTTGAGCTTAAAGCTAATATACTATTATTTTCAAATATGCCTATAAACGCAACTGCTTTTAATAGTGTTGAGATCAACCAAGGAAACCTTTGGGAAACTTTAATTTTTAGTTAATTTATTTCGCACATTTTCCTTAAAATTTTAAAATTTTTCATGTGTTGATATTGAAGTACTGCACATCCTTGAAAAGGTTTAAAATATTGATTCTCCACTCTCTAGAGTTCAAATTCTTCGAATTTATTAAAAAACTTTCTTCGAGGATTTTGGAGATATCCGAATGAAATAATTTTATCGCTGTCATTACTTTTATCTTTATTTTTACATTTATCTTTATCTTTATTTTTACATTTATCTTTATATTTATCTTTATCTTTATCTTTATTTTTATCTTTACCTTTATCTTTATCTTTATCTTTATCTTTATCTTTATCTTTATCCTTATCCTTATCCTTATCCTAATCCTTATCCTAATCCTTATCTTTATCCTTATCCTTATCTTTATCCTTGTCCTGTGTTTGTTCTTATCGTATCGGTTCTTATGGTTTTGAAGATAGTCAACAAGCAAGAAATATTTCTATATAACGCCCGATTGGAACCAATAGGTCTGACAGTTATGAATTGACATCCTTTTCAAATCAACCGGGGTCTATTTACAGAGCTTTACATTTCCATGAAAAATCATCAATTCTTCAATAAAAAATCAGTTAAACGAAAATGAGTTTTTCTGAGACTTGCTAAACTTCAAGGTATCTTCTAAAAACTAATAAATAACAGTGTCTCAAAGCGTGAGCAAATTCTTGACCTACACATAACTTTCCTACCGAATTTCAATTAGCTCCTTACAAATGAAACGCCGCAGGCAGTCTTATCCGTTGTCAAATAATAATCACCTCGAAGCAGCGATAATACTCAAAATACACTTTGTTGTAAGCCCCAGGTAGGGGTTCAATTAATTTAATCTGAGACAACAACAAGTAAATAAATATGCCTCCACCAGCTAATGAGCTCACCACCCAGTCTACGAACCCACCAACATGCTTCTAAGCGGCTTTCGAGCAAACCGGGGCATAAGTGAAGCTGCCATCAAATTATATGTAAACGAGGCGCTCCCGACAACACTCGCAAGTGGATATCCTATAATTTCCACCCAACCAATTACGCCCATAATTACATGTAATACTGCTCACACACACACACACCACATACAACAAACACATACGCGCAGAAAAGTAGTTTAGACGCCAAGCGGAAGTTGACTTGCTTCTCTTTAATAAACAAATAGACAAACACTATGAGGACGCTATGAGAACGCCTCCACATGTTTGAATATGTATACTCGTATGTAAGTACGTATATTTATTTGTGTTTGCCTGCGGCTACGTATGCAGTCGGGCAGTCGGGCGGGCTGACAGCTGTGCGTGTGAATTAAACGGACATTTTGCGGTAAATGGCGTGTCCCTCGGTGGCTTGATGCCGTTAGTGACTCCGACTGCCGCAACAATTTCAATGGTAACTATCGTGCCGTTCGTTGTTGTTGTGCTTTTTGTTGTAAACGAGTCACCACCGTGACAACATCAACATTATGCTGTTTGTTTTTGTTGTTATTTTCATGCAAGCGGAGGAGAAAAATTGTGAAGTCAAAGTGTTAAACTCGATTCGAGTGAGTCAACTTTAAGTGTCACTTTATTATACTCAGTTCAATTATAGTTGGCTTTCATGGTTTCATGACACTCAGTGGGCACATGGTGCGGGTTGCCACACTTCAACGATAATCATTATGGGTGCAATTATTGAAGTATGAGATGAGAGGTCGCAAACTTTGGGTAAGTTTGGAGTGGCTTTAATTGAAATGAGAGAAGCTGAAATTAGTTAACAACTGTAACTGTAATTTCAGAGCAAAGTGAGTGAATGGGTTATGGCTTCAAAAAGTGAGGTTAAATGTTAGGCTGTTAAGTTGAGTAATGGTTGAGGTTATGCGCTAGCTCTTGATGTTGAGATTTGCTGTGTTATAGTGATCTGTCTTATTTGTGTCCAGGCTAAATATCTCACCGGTAAGTACTTCAGTGATAATCTGAACCCTAATTTTCTTTTCGAATGTGAGATTTTTGACCAAATATTTTCATCATTAAAAGCTGTATTCAAAAAAAAGTAGTTTGACCATATTACAGGCATCCAATAAATATTATGAGAAATGTTGAAGAGCATAAATAGGTGCAAGAACCTCAGTTTTTTCCTTCATCATGTGAAGTCGGCCCTTTGAACTGTCTAAAGTCTAGAAGTCATTGATTGGTCAATAATTACTCTGTTGATTAAGAAAATTTCTCAGATCAACTATTGCACTTTGAGGAGGTCAAAATACAATGGATTTGAAGTAACAATAAATTTTACGAAAAGAACCTAGATATTTACCAAAGCAATGTTTTAAAGGAAAAGGCTGTAAAGTTTAGTAAAGGTAAGTTTTTTTTTTTTTTCGATGAATGTTTTAGGTTACTTTTGGTCAATATCAGAGAAATTGTTCCACATCAGAACAAGAACAGTCCACATACAACTCTGGAAAGTTGATTGGGAAGTTCCTATGCGTCCAACTTAGAGTCGGCTTATAGTTTACTACAATACAAATATCGACAGTTAACATACTTTTTTGGATATTAGGTTAGGTTAGGTGAGGTTAGACGGTTGATCCCTCAGCATGGCATGGGGCGACTATTGTATACAGCCCTTATGAAGCGAAACGAAATCATTGGTTTGTTTCATCCTACTTGCATCTCTTTTCATCGGCCTTTTCAGGCAAGGAAACTAACAAAGCCCGGGAGTAGGGCATATGTTCAACCTTACAGCATGAGTCGTGCTCGGACTGTGTCCAATTAGAGCTTTTTCAACTATTTAAAGGTGGACCTTTTTGAGAGCAAACAGCTCTTTAGACTTCTTTCGATTTATTTCGGGCCAGAATGACTTTGCGATTGCACAGCTGCTGGTGGTTAATCAGCGATCTCTGAGCTGGTCTGAGGCTCAATAATCCCACAGTAAACCACAAGAAGCCAATGGAGCTTCCACCCGTAGCCATTCCGCATTACAAGTCGTGAGTCAACGAACTCAAGGCTAATACTGCCGTCCTACTTTCGAGGTGGATAGCCATTACTTTGAAGGCGGGCTCTAGAGTAGTATATCTACTGCTAGCTTTATGGCAGAAATCCCGCATAGAAGACGTTGCAGTGTTCAAGAAGTTTAAAACTGAAGTGTTTGGAAAGTTTGCGACTGTGTACTCTTCCACTAGCCCTCACCACAGCTTTTTTTCATCCATAAAAAACACAGCCATAGATAGGCTCAGCGTTCTGGTAAGCCAAGTATTTTGGAATGTAGTCCGAGGCTGTAGGGAAGGGTTTGTTGGTAAGGCTTTTTACGTGGCAGGTCCCAAACCAGACCACTCCGCGCACAAACCAGCGGAGGGGATGTTTCGCCTTCTCACTTTAGCTCGCCTACAAACGGATGTTCTTTGGCTAACCAGAAGATACTTGGCCTAAGACCAGAAGTCCTAAGCTGCTTTAAATGAAATTATCGAGCTTTGAAGTGAGCATGTGAGTATCTAGCTGAGGGATAATTTTAAAACTGAGCAAAGAATCATCAAGCCGGAATAAATTTTAGCTTATCGCACACAATTAAGCAATTCTATATCTATATATGTATTCATGTTAACCTACATCGTTTGTGCACGCTTGAGCTGCTTCCGTGTCGCTGAGCAAGACGGCGACTACTTATGGTGATAATTTGCCGCAAATTCTAAGTAATTACAACACTGAAGAAAAAGAAGAGATTTCACATTAGTTGCTCCCATTTCCATGTCGTCTGACATGGACTAGAGTTAATTGCCGACGAAGCAACGTTGAGTTGACGCCTTGGGTTGGACACACCCTCACACACACACATGTATGCAGGCGTGTGTTGCCATATAGTTGTATGCATTAATCAACAGACTGCTAAAGCGAACATCATTTGACTCCACTTAAGTGTATACTTAACAAATGCAAATTACCCACACACACACACATGTACATAGTAAATATGTGTAAATATGTATTTGTGGCATTAAATTGTGTTTGCTCGTTTGTCGTGTGTTTGTGTCGACCATCGAAGGCAACTGGTGGCCCATCAGCAATTAAAGCAAATTTCCAACGCATCCCCAAAAGCCAACACGGCGCACCCAGCACCATTGGTTTTCATTTTCATTTTCTTCTATTTATTTTTTATTTGTTTGCGTACTTTCGCTCTGCCTGTGTCGTGTCCTTCCTGCTTATTAGCGCTCATTGCTCTTTTGCCGTAATTTGTTGGCTGCGCTTCCCGCATGCGGCGCCTTCTTCCTGCCACTGACGCTTCCACACGGCGCTTCCTGCCCGCCTGCCTGCACCTGTAGAGGTGCTTATATTATAACTTGTTGTGCGCTTCATTGCTGTTGTTGTTGCGTCTTTTTTGTCGTTTGCGCTTGCCTTTGCCTGCTGAACTGCTGTGGCTGCCGCAGTGTGGTTCATTATTACAGGAGGCTAATTAATTTCATTAGTTGGCAGAAAACAAGGTGAAGACAACCACAATTACAAACAGACAACCAACAGCAACAACAGCAGCGGCAAGAATGACAACAAAATATGACCGCAGCAGCACCGGCGGTGTTGCTAATGATGCTTATGCAGTGCTTAGACTCATGAATATATGCGCAAATGTGGGTATATATGTGTGTGTGCGCTTTTGCTACATTATGTAGCATACCTTCTGGCGCATCAGCTGGGCGCACACACACACTAAGGCCAGCAGGCAAGCACCGACAAACGGCAGCGAGCAAAGACAGCACAAACGCGGTCGGAGGAAGTCAGGAAGACTACACGCCGCCGGAAATGTAGCTACTTATACCGTTATGTATTATATGTTTCCTGTGTGTGTGTGTAATTATGATTGTTAATGAAATTGGAATGCATGTATTCATGTGTATTCCATTTGTGTCTAATAGCCAGTCAGTTTGTGTGCGTGTGTCTGTCCGTGCTTGCTTGTATTAGTATGCATATTTTATTGCCGGTTGTCTTCAAACAACCCCGGCGCTACAACAACAACGATGTAGTTAACTACAATAGCAATATTATCTATATTTTATTAGTTAAAATATGCGGAATAGATTAGCGTGATTGAATTAATTTGCGTTAAAGAGAATGTAAGGAAGTAGGGATTGGTGAAATGCCAGAAGAAATTAAAGGAACCAAAGAATTTAAGTCTAGAGAGCGTGATCAGCGTGCATATGTTCGCATTATTTTTCATATACTCAGCTTGAGTGCTTTCACTCTTCATTTCCGCCTGAATCACTTTCGGTACACAAGAAAAATTCTCTTTACTTCTGAGTTACCCTCAACGCTTCAACATATAGTATAAGGTGAGCCTATATTTTGGAAGAGCGCTACAACTCTTTAGAAGAAGACAACGAAAGACAGCTGAAAATGTCTTGTATTTTTTGAGAGGAAAAATTATTGACTTTAAGTCCGAAAAATATTGTCTGCCTATTCACTATATAATCATATTAAGGATCTAAGAAATGAAAGGCGCACTTTTAGACTGAAGTAAAAAAAAATCTATTTTTTATGTATTTCGATTGATTGTACTTTTAAAAAGTTCCAGTTTGTAATCAATACAAATTACTTTCTAGATCCACAATCTCGTCCGCAATATTGTCCCTTCCAGAGAAGAGTGAAAAAATAGTGTGGCGTGCAGGGACGTAGAAACGCAGGGATAAGCATCTATACGGATGGCTTCAAACATGATAATCGAGTGAGAGGTGCTGTCTTTTCAGCAAAATTAGACAACGAAATCTCATTCATTTGACCACTGCAGTGTCTTTCAAGTTAAGTTCACTGCAATTAAAGAAAGTCTTCTTGTTTTCTTCTCAGCAAAATGGGACACCAAAATCAGCGACCGTTTACCAGACCACTGTAGTGTCTTCGTGTTCTGCCAAAGAGTATGCTTACAAAAAGAAATTTATCTGAATAATAATACAGACAGCCAAGCGGTTTAGAAATCATTAAAGTATCTTAGGATTACTTCAAAGATTATGAAAGATTGTCATGATCTTTTGGGGGATTGGAGGAGGGCAGAATAAACTTAAGGCCGTGGTGCATTCCTCGTTTAACAATCAATCAGCATTCAATATCACAATAAACCTGCACTGAGAACCAGGACTTAGTGATACATATTCTGGTAACGATAAAGCACATGAATTAGCAGGAGCAGGCACCATCCTACAATTAGACTACAGAAAATAGAGTATTTCTATGCCTCTGGCTACTTGTAGATTTGAATCGACCAGTGCTAACAAGTCACTGTCTCATTGACGGACATGGGAACACCATCCAATCACTTTTATGACAGTTTGTAGTCAGATGGTAGAAGAACATACTATAAAGCATCTTCTATAAGAATCCAATGTTTTGTATAGGAAAATAATCACAAATATTGGATTGGATTTCTTGACAAAGTCTCGGAGATTGTACAAATGCTAACGAACTTCAGCAGGAGCATAGGGTGTTTCAGCAAGGTCATAATGAAGTAAGAGGATTTTAATAACAAAGGTTTCACAATGGGCATTATAAAGGATTAAGTGTATCATCAGATATCTATATTTCCTTCTACCGAGTACTTCCGATCTTTAAAAAGAAAAAACTCAACTGTTAAATCCACATCTCAAACAGTTTTCGAGTTGCAGTTTTCTAAACCGTAATCGCTCAGTTCAATTAGCTTCGTAATTTTATCTTTATAAGTGTTTTTCAAACTGATTTTTTCTAAATCTATCTGAGGATCATGTCACAAATGAATCGATCACTATAACATTTTGTTCTACAGGCTTTGTATATATTTCTATCAATGTAAACATACATCAACTTGCCAGTTTTTGAACTTTAAAAAGTGGTTTCATTATCAAAGAAGGTCGGAATCAACGCGGCAGCGGATGATCTTTTCTTGGCGTCGTTAAAGATCGCCTGTAGCGCGATAAACATTACATATACATATTTCTTTGTTTCATTATATTCAATTATAATATCGTTTTCTTTATAGTGAATTAAATTTAAAATGGACCCTTTGAATTTCTGTCGCTATATTTTTATACATATTTCTACAAAAGTTTCTATCTCTCCCACACTTGCTCTCTCTCTCTCTAAAGTTTTAGGTATAAGACCTCCGACCTCACTCAATTTTCTAAAGCATTAAACAAATGTGGCTTGATATCTGTGCTACAAGTTTAAGTGTAAGTTCTGCTGATGACTTCAAGTGATCTATTATCTTCAGATTCTATATTTATACCCAAAAGTTTGTTTTATACCATGGCATTTAAATCATAAATCATATATTAGAAGACCTCTTTATAGAAAAAAATTCATAAATTTATTGAGAACTGCTGATCAGTGAGCTAAAGAATTAAATAAAAGGAGTCTCTAGCTTATTTTACTACGAGTTAGTTAATTTTGTTCATGACTTTTGCTAAAATTTGAGTAAAGCACTATATAAACCAATAAACGGAATACCTCTCTGCAAAATGTATATATTAATCTTCGTTTGCAAAGTAAGTCTCTTAATCAATATTCAAGTTTTACACTGACTTAGCTAAATTAAGACAAGCGCAGAAAATTATTGTAGAAGCAAAAATGTTACATGTTGAAAGCTAGTAAAAATTTTAAGAGCTCTATCAGAAGCACGGGGAAATTTTTCTTTTAGTTTGATAAACTAAAATACCTGATGTAATTACATTTAGCTCATTTTTTACTTAACCTTGCTAATCTTTTCCTATCTTTATTAATGACTTACCTTGTATGAGCCCAAATTCTTAACAGAACACGCCAATTTGACATTTCGGCCCGCTGGCACTGTTATATTATCAATGACATCCGTAAATTCAGGATCTTCGGAGTCAACTGCAAGTAAGCGAGAAAGAGAGAGCAAAAAATTAAACAGATAAAACGAAGAGCATTAATAAATGTCAGAGGAAAACTTAAGGATTTGGTAATAAATTACCACATTTGGTATAACTGTATATTTTTGATGTAGGTATGTATTTATGTGTATATATTTTAATTTATGTGAACGCTACAAATGCCTCTGAGGCATCAGAAGACATGCTGCTAGAGTCTTGCCACAATAACTCCCCATTTAATGAATTGTGGCGAACGAACAGCTGCAGGGCGACTGCGCCAGTCATTATTTCGTTAATTACCTTCACTTAACAGTTATCTCATTGATGTACAAGCGTTTTTGCTGCAAGAATATATTCATATCATATTTTCATTGAGCAGCCTGTGCTGGCTTAGCTTCGGGGGCTGAAACAAATTTGGTTTATTCGTGTGCTCTAAGATTAATGGCAGGCGAAGGTTGGCTTAAGTTAATCTTTTATAGTTAAATGAGAGAGGATGTATTGCTATCTCTCTAGCTTGCTTCAGGTTATGCAATATTTTAGTGTTATTTCAGTAGAACAGAGAGGGAGAGTAATGATAATTTGTAACCTTTATTTAGGAGTAAGTAAAAGCGATGTGTTGAGGATAAAATGGGATAAGAGCAAAGGTTAACTATTTTTTTATTTTCATCAATTTGTGGTATTATACTGGAAGGTGAAACTTCTTTCAAACGTTTACGACTGAGATAAAAGCAATGGAGGTGAGTATAAGATAAAAGGGGGAGGAAATACTAACGCCAAAGGTTAGATTATACTGGTCTACCAGACGTCATCTAGTTCCTTTAACTGTGAAGCTCCTAGATATTTAAGTCTTGTTCTAGAAAAGGTTGGACAGTCATAAGACTTCTCTGCACCTTCTGCTTCTAGTCATTTGGCCAACAACCCTTCTGCAGTTCTTTGGAGATCGTGGGAGTACACAGCATACGTGTTTTTCTTCGAAAACTTCATCATATCATTTTTGGAGACTTTGGAGATGCATCTCCTTTACTGGTGCGATAGCCAGTCGGTTGGCAGAAATTTAAATTAAAAAGTCTTAATGTTTTCCCACAATAGTATGTATTGATGAGCACGACATTCCGGCGTCCACTATAGAGTGCTCATTTTGAAACCGTCTATGTAGTGAGTCACATGCTCATGCCTCATCCGTCCTCTTCTAGTGTGGCTTGCTATACTGCTTTTTTACACCCTGAAGAGGGTATGAAGGTTGTAACACTCAAAATGAAATGTCGGAAATCCAATAAAGTTTTCAAAAATGATCAGGGTGCCGAGCAGAGTCGATATAGCCGATATCGAACTACCATAAGATATAGTCGCCATACAATCTGATTGAGCAGCGCTAAAATCTCCGAAAAAATTGTTCAAATCGGAAAATTATAGTATACACATAGCTGTCCTGCAAGCCGATGAGAAAGAAGAAGCCAAATGTTTTTCGATGGTTCAAACCGATGGCGAAACGTGCCGCTATTTTTGAACCGCAGTGCCACAGTCTACTGTAAAAGTACATGTACAATGCTTCTGGGATACAGAGATGATACATTATAGGTATTTACAATAGAGTCGTCAAGCAATATTCTTTAGCTTTGTCTTGTGGTGAACGTGGACAAGACAACGAACCTTAAAGTCATACAAAGAATCCCTGCGTCTTGAGAACAACGACACTGTTGCGAGCTATAATTTTAAAAAAGTTAAGAGCTTTGTACCAGCATAATTCAACCAATAATCTAATAGAATAGATCTTTTGCCAACAGGCAGGAATCGGTAAGAAATTGAAAAGCAGATAAGTACCTCTTTCGACGAACAAAACTTATCGTTATTCTCGTCCTGTTATACGTCGCACAAAAAGGAACGATCACGACAAGAGATTAGAATGCACTTTGAGCATTTCAAAGAACTGTTACTCGTAAGATCTTTGAAGCTGTCCGCGTGAGCCATGAACACCGAAGAATATGGATATAACCACGATTTGTATAAGCTCTTCGGTGACGTATATATAATGAAGCGCAAAAAACTCCAACGTAGACGCTGGTAAGGCTATGTCGTTCTCAAATGAAGATGTTGTATTACTGAAAAGCTCCTTCAAATCAAGAGCCATCGGTGGATAATGGAAGAAAGGACACCCACGCATAAAATGGACACACCAAGTGCATAGCGACCTGTCTGCACTTGGGATGTACAACTAGCATGGCTTCGCAATGTATAGAGGCATCTGACGAAATTTTGCGTTTTTGTCCCAAACCGACCAACGGTTATAATGCCGAAGAAAAACAAAAAAAAAGTAACCCGTTGATAGGTTACTTTTTCACAGTCACTTATATTTACATAGTTTTGCTATAAGAAATGCGACTGTGAAGGGCATTATACCTTCGGTGCAACCGTAGTTGACATTAAGCTTACACCTTAAGTTTTCAAAAGCATGAAAATAGGTCATGATCACGCTGTTTTCTCTAAAGAGCAACATTTTTTTAGATTTCACAAATCAGAAATTAAATTTTAATCTCTTCAAATTTGTCAAGAGCAGATAACTTGCGTCGCAACTAACAAAGTTTGACTAAAATAAAAAAAAAATCCAGGAATTAACACCCCAAATTTAAAAACTGCGCAAACCTCGGCAAACTCGCCACAAATTTAGGTTGACCCACTCCATGCAGCCCACTAACCACGAACTATGAAATTTGGTAAGCCAAACTACAACAAAAACAGAAAACCTTCAAACGAGAAACGAGAAATTCCGCCCCAAAATAAGTTAGACCAATTATCATAGCAATAATGGTATGCCAAGTTAACAGCTGTTAGCTGCCAGTTACCGGCAGTCGGCCGTGGACGCAGCGGGGGGGCAGCTGAAAGAAGCGACTAAACTTTGCAACAACAATGCGCACAACAACTATATCTAAATATATATAGACGAGGCAACTAAATCAACAACTAAAATAGCCATATAACAGTAACGCTAACACAGCAATAACAGCAATGCCGACAATAAGAGCCCACAAGAGCACCGAAACAACAACAACGACGATGCCAACAAAAACTTTCGGCATGCAAAATGAACACTTCATCAAGTGTTTAGCCATTTCACTTGGCTTCGTTGCTTTGTTGCCTCATTTTTGTTGTCGACGGTCGTCGCAGGATGCCCGCTTTGTAGTTGTTGCTGTTGTGGGCATTGTATTTTCAGCTTGTTTGCGAGCAATGATGACGTAAAGTTCTTGTTTTACTTTTATTTTTATTTTCATTTTCATTATTTTTATTTTTGATTTTCCCGTCTCTGTTTCTGTTGCCTCACCTTGCCGCTGGCCGCCGCTGTGCCCTCGTGGTCCGTGCGGATAAGCTAAATAGTTGCCTCCTGCTTGTTGTGTTTTGAATATTTTAGAGCTGATTGGTATGCCTGGTTGGTTAGCCAGTGGCACGTCTGGTCTGGTCGCTTGGTGGCCCCCACTGTTGCGCAGCTTGTCGGCTCCTTGTTGGTTTTAGTTTTGTTTTCCACTTTATTGTTGTTGTTGGTGTTATGTCGGTTGCTCGTTCGCTTAACTATTTCTGTCCTTGACGTGCTGCTACACAATAGCTTAAATCATGGTTATTATGTACACAAATCTGAGACCATTTTCAATGCTGATATTGAATATTAGCAGAAGCGCAATGCAAACTAACACACACCCAAGCGAACCTATGTACATTCATACTAAACACAAAGGAACGCACTTAAGCAATCTCCGACAGACGGACAATGTGTTGAAAGAAGTGGAGTAATAAAGTGCGCTCATATAAATACTTGTACTTGTGTGGATGACTAATAAGATATATCTTATTTAGCACGAGATGTGCTGGAATTGCTCATACTTATCGACAGACCCTGCAGGAAACACTAGGTTCGATCAAAAGGTCGATCCAAAAACGAATCCTAAGGTTGATTAAAAGGTCGATGCAAAACGGATCCTGGCTAAGACTACACGGACCATCCAAAAACGGAGCTTAAGTTAGGTTAAAAAATCGATCCAAAAACGTATACACGGTCCATACAAAAACAGGTCAAGCCGTCGATTCAAAAACGGATAAGTTAAAAGGCCGGTCTAAAACCGGATCTAAGGTTAGATTAAAAGGTTAATCCAAAAACGGATTCCATTTGGACAGCTGAGAACATCGGTCCATTATGATATCTATATATATTCTGATAAGAAGAGATAAAAAAAATTTCAAACCTTGTTAAAAACTTGTTGACGCCAGCTATTTCGCCAGGTTCAAGGTTGGATTAAGCATAATCAAATTCCTGGAAGTTCCCATTTCATTTTTCTCCACACAACATTTTTAGTCAGAGACCGATACAAATTTCAGAGCTCTAGAGTTTCTACGATTACGACTAGATGATTCTTACTGTGAGTAAGAAGTTGAGGAGATCTCCTGCGATCCGCTTTCGGCCAAAAGGATATTTCAATTGCAAAAAAGTTTGTCCAGTACCTGCAAGGTCCAGAGGCAACCTGCTAAGCTCCTACGAAGATGAGAGGTTCAATTTTAGAACGCCTGACGACAACAGATACCAAACTAGTTCATAATAAGTGTAGTTGGTTGCCTTCTCGTCAGACCTCATTGGCCATGCCGTATCCAGCGATTCCGTTAGGATGAAGCACCTAGAGCAGCCAGATAATCGAAACTGGGATCAGACACTCCTTAGTTAACCTTGAGCGCACTGTGAGCGAGCGCAAAGTTAACGTTGCTTGAAGAACGCTACAGTGATCCGGTATCTTAAAACCATGCTTGAGGACGAGCTTCTTACAGAAATCTCCCCTCCAATATTCCCAGTGGGTTTCGACCCATCTGTGATGCCGGTATGTAGGCTGAAAAACAGATAAGAGGATACGGTTCTGCGAGGCTTGACTTCCCGAATTATTGGATTAAAATTTTGTCTTTTCTTCGAAAATTTCCTATTGGTATAATCGAACTAAGAGAATTTTCGGCACAACAACAAATCGTATCTCTCCTAAGCTCATACACACACACTGCACAAATACAGCTTACGTTGTGGCGATTGTAGCAAATAATTAATTGCAATAATATTGAGTTATTGACTGAATGGGTTTGTGCTTGCGGATGCACACACGTCCACATACAGACAGGTATATATGGTAAACAAACAGAACAACAACTGTTTGGCCACAAATCTCAAATGTACACAATCCACACAGAAACACACATACATACAGCGTAATATCCATTATTGTATCACATGAGCTGCTTAATAACAAGACATTTGCCTCGCCCACAAGCCTGCCCAGCAAAACGCCCACAATTCGGCAGGATAACGACAACAAGCAAAGCAAGCACTCGCCTCCTTAAGATGCCATAGCCGCCCACATGGTTAAGTGGTTTCTGAGGCTGGCAACTTCGAACGTCCGCCGTCGCGTATGAATGAAGTGAAGCAGCCCGGCCGTTGAGCAGTCGAGCAGCCAAGTGGCCTCAGCAACCGGCCGTCGCTCCCACTGGTTGGAATTGTTGTTTCAAGTGTAAAATTATATGCGGTCTTAGTGTCATTGTTGTGGTTGTTTTGTGGCTTGTTGTGGCAACAATTGAGCAAATGTCCTCCTCAAATGGAGTACAATAAACATATGCAAATGATTGGACGTGGATGGGCACTTATGTGGAAATGAAAACGAATAGATTTGCTTCTTTGGTAATTCGATATTTGCTTAGTGAAAGTTCTTGATCATTTCCAACGAACGACTTTGATTTACGAACCGTAAAATTTATGCAAATTAAAATAGTTTATTTGTTAGCAATTTGATGAAGCAATTCGAAGCGAGAGAAATGAAGTTACATGTGTATTGTAGAAACAATTGACCGAAGATGCAAGATAAGAGGATTGACCCAGAATTTAATTAAGGTCAATAGAAATGGAATTTGAAACGAAAATTATAACAAAAACATTGAAGATTAAAGCAATTTTCTTTTAAAAATGGGAAAATATAATTTTTGATGGAAATCATTGAGTTTCTGAATAATCTCGAGGCTGGAAAGTATAAGAAACTTAGAAAGAAACGCTGTTTTCTGTTTTGATATTAGCGGAGACATTTTCAAAAAAAGATTCCGATTGAACTAGTCACATATGATATTGAAATACTTTCTTATGATTCAAATTCAAAATGTTTGCAATTTTTTAGCGATAGAGAACCTCTCAGCAGCAATGTGTCAAACTTGTATTAAGAAGAGTAAGGTACAAACATCAGGCACTTTCTCCTCAATTGCCCGGACAGAATGAGAATGAAATATCTCGACAGTCTTGTCTTAAGTGAACCAGAAAACATAGAAAAAACTGACATTATCCGTCTCAACAACTGTGAGATAAACTCAAAGCGTATTGTCAATTTGTGAGGGTCCTATGATCTATAACTCAAAAGTTGTAGATATCACAACGAACCGGTGTTCCAAGCCATCCAAATGAGATACCTGTTAAAATGACCTCTTAACGTAACTAAAGAAGTGAAAATGCGATAAATTCTTTTTTTTTTTTTTCAGATATGCCAGTTTAGTTTTTGGGGTTGAACTCAGCGATTGAGAAAAGGAGATCACACTTTGATAGTTGAAACACCACACCTTTATGATGGCAAAACCTTTAGGTAGAGATCAAGAGACAATATTTTAGCGACAAGGCGGTTTGAGTCCAACAAAAATTTATTGAGGCTAATATTTATTCCATTTGGTTTGCCCGGTTCAACTAAAGTATGACATCCGCGATATTTCTCCTAAATTTTTTTGATAAAGCTAGATAGTAGGTTGGGCGGAGTTCCGTTAAAATTCCCAAAATTTCGTCAAGATGTTCCTTACACGGAGACTCTCGCCGATGAGCAAGAAGTGGTTATTAACCAAAGCTTGCAGAGCTCACGTTAAGCTCAGCCGTTCAATTATAAATGGAGAAGAACAACGGAGCCCCTATTATTTCAAAAATGCATTTCGCATCTCACACATAGCTCAATTGAAAAGTATTTTGGAAATCACTGGAAAAGAAGTTTGTGCATATCACTGTCGATTAGTTAATGTGGGATGCATTAGATACTAGAATATCTTGCTGAGCTTAAGAGCGGAACTCTCTGATGGCGAACTAGATTAGGTTAGGTTAAGCCGTAGAATTGTTCTAAAGTTTTCGAATCTCACTTGGATAGATATTCGCTCTTTGTGTTACCCTAAAACTCTTAAAAGTGTGTCACTACACAGATCCTAATAGATCGATGGGGCGTTTTGAGCATACCAATTAAGGCGATTAATATTCATTGCAGCAAACTCAGTCTGACCCGTAGAGGAGGAAGTGACAGGATGCTTCCACCTCACCTGCGATTTTTGGCATAAAGCGTTTCAAAAAATATTTAGCTGCAATTCGTATGAAAATATTGGATAGTGTCCCGTCAAAATACCTACAATTGCGGTTACTTTCACTTTGATAAAAGCAATTAGTTCGGGGAACCACTTACGATACACTCTGGGCCAGAAGTATTTCGCAGTTGCACAAGATCGATTGTGATCAGCGCTTGTTGATCTCAATTGATGTTCCAAGTTCCAATGCCAGAACGCAAGATGACATCGGTGAAAATCGATTCGCATCCAATCGAAAGAAATTTCCGCTTGAAAGACGCGACAGCGGTCTTGTAGTATGAAACTCGAGTCAATAGAAACTTCCCTACAGATGACTCCACCACTTACTCTCCCTCTTAACTTCAATCCAACCGTTAAATAGTTCTTTTCCAACAGTTTTGTTCTGCCCACAAATCTCTCGTAGCTAAAAGAGCCAAGAAGGAACTGCCAGGAGAAGGTTCTACGATGCAGTGCTCTAGATTTTAAGCAATGCAATCGAAGCAGTGGAGAATTTCAGTATGCCCAGTGTCCCTCAAATACACAAATTCCCTTAGCCCAATAGCAGCCTACGCCAAGCACCTACCAGCTACGTAATTGTAACTGTTTTATAACTGTTTTTATGGATCAGATTTGGGAAGTAGTAGATAGAAATACCCTTGAAATCCGAGGTAAATGCTGTTTGGATCCCCTTTCATCGGCCTTTTCAGGCAAGGAAACAAAAAAGTCTGGGGGGTCACATCTGGGCTGTAAGGCGGCTACGGAAGCGTTGGGATGCCGATCATGGTTAGGTAGCTCTTCACAAGAAAGGTTGTGTGAGCCGGATCGCTGTTGTGGTGCAACTTCTAATCCGCTGCGATGTCTTGTCGGACCCGATTGATCCTTCATTTGAGTCTCTTGAAGACGGCGTTGACGGTTTGTCCAGTACAGTCGCGATGGAAGAAAATCAGTCCTATTACCTCCCCAACAAATCCTGTAATGAACATACACATATGTATATCTATTTGCCCTCTATAAACTTCTTTAGTTTTTTTCTTTTATAAAACACAGTTAACTTTAAAACTCACATCTCAAGTAATTTTTGCAGACGTCGACATATCCGAATAAAGCGACAGGTCTGAATAACAAAATGAATGCTTCAAAAATAAATTTTCAAAAAAGTCAACAAGCAAGAACAACTACACGCCACACAAACAAACCTAGAAAACTACAGTCTTGTCCATTACATTGGCTCCCTTTCTTCCTTCCTCCTGCTCTTCGCACGCTATACTTGTTTAACTTTGTTGCATATTTGTTGTGGCTGGCTGTTATTGTTGCTGGCCGCTTGCTGCAACACAATGTCACGTGTCAATGCAAGGAAAATGAACTTTTGTGTAAAGAAAAGGTGGACGACAGCAGAAAGGAAGCCGAACTTTACTTGGAAACTTTGTTGTGGACGTTGCGATTGCTGCGAACTTTTACTTTTTGCCGCGTTGTTGTTGTGTTTTAAAGGACCCGAGCAAAAATAACACTAAAGAAGGAGACTAAAGATTTGCTAGAAAGCGCACGTGGTAAATATTTGGCAAGCCTGTGCAATTGTAGACGGTACGTGAGGGCCGGAGAGAGTCCGAGAGGAACATGTGTAATGAAATGCACACACGTGGCTGTATCTGTGTTTATGTATGTAATTATATACATGGTTACTGTTACGAAGAGGCATTACTATATATCAAAAGCTCCGTTTCAGCGCAATCTTGACCAGATCCACTTTTAAACCAACATATGCCAACCTTAACGCTGCCAGTTTTCCAAGAGTAAATACAATTTATATACACACGCACATGCTTATATGCAATTCTAATTCTCTAGAAGCTATTTTCGGTTTTCTTTGTTTGCTGCACACGTTTATACGAATTTTTTGCCTCAACTGCAAGTTGACTTTCTGCAATTCAGCAACATCTTTTTAGGGGCGATTAGCCACCACGTAGCTTTGTGGTTCTAATATTTGTCTGGTCGGCCCTATCTTTGTCTCTCACACACACGTTCAGCTCGTGCTCTGTCATTTAGCTGCGGCAATGTAGTCTACTAACGGGCGTTTGGCCCAATTTGCAGTAAAACTTCTTCGCTTTCATTTCGCCTTGAATTGCGCACATACACTCACACACACACATACATATATAGGATATGCATGCACAGTTGCGGTCATATGTTCGCAGTCATATGCTCATATCAACGCTGCTCGCACTGCATTCAACTGCACTTAGGAAGCACGCACGCTGCTAACTCTCGCAGATAACTGCTGGCAGCTCGCTCGGTGGCACGTGCGTCTGCACTTTTTCACTCGACCATTGTTTGTGCCATCTAATTAAAGCGAAAGTATGTATTAGCTTAGTTGCAAGTTACCAGTTGCCAGTTGCCGGTTGCAAGTTGGCAGTTGCACGCAGATAATAACCAAAAATTATGAAGAAAACTTTTATGCAACTTTGCTTGCAATTAATTAGTGCAATTTTCCACAATGTATACGCTTGCCACAACAACAAAAGCAGCAAGGGAGAAAAAATCTGAAAAATTATTTGAATTTAATTTCGGAAAGTTTTTCGAGTTACCTTGAAGTGCTTGCAACAAGAAGAGTTATGAAATTGAGATAAGATTTGAAAGTGCGCAGAGTTGCATTTTTGAGGAGGAAACTGTTACTGCTTTACTTGAGAGTATTCTCATGAATTTTGCTGCTGAATAATGAACGAAATTAATGAAATGAGTGAAATAAGTGAAACGTTGAGAAGAGAAAGTTTAAGAAGAGAGTATGCTTGTAATGATAAAAATAATTAACGAGCAGTTATTTTCGGGTGCACCGAAGCCATAATACCCTACACAAGCAAAAAAGTTTTTACATAAGAACTTAATTACGATCGTTCCTTTTGTATGGCAGCAATGTGCTATGGTGGTCCGATCTTAACAATTTAATCGGAAATTATACCACTGCTTTGAATGATATGTAGGTTGCTATATATATTTCTGGACTAGGCAACACTAATATCGATATTCTGCTTGAGACGATTGTCTCATGTCTCTAATTGTCACAATCTTCATTTAGTGACTCTGCTAGTCAGGAGCCTCATTTTGATATTCTGGCAGATACAGTAAAGTAGTATGCTGTATAGTAGTATACTGTATCTGCCAGAATACCTGAACTAACTGAAAATTCATTAACAAAGCTTTATCGACAATAGAAAAAGACTCGGTTATGATTGAAATAGTTTCCACGAGTCTTAAAATATTTTTTTTTTTTAATAAAGGAACTAATTTAAAACGGAATGTGTCATGTGAACATAAATATTAGATATTACCAGATATATAACCAAAGTTGCCACCTGGCTGAAATTAAATTTTTTTTCAAAAGGAATCTAGGTAGAATGGCATGTATCTTAAGAGTACATCTTGGTTTTAATATTTAATAAAAAATATAATATTAATAAAGTTGCCACCTTCTTACTAAATTTTTTAACCAGAGTTGCCTTGTAAGAAATATTTTTTATGCGTGCAAAGTATTTGCGAAAGCTTTAGGCTGCGATAGAAATGCCACCTTATATTATCTTACCAAATTTTTTAGAGTTGCCACTTGTTAAAATAATATTGTATCAATAAATTATCTAGCATGCTAAAAATATTTTACATATGTGGGGAAAGAGTTTTCGCAAGCTTTTGGGCTAAGAAAGAGTTGCCACCTGGCTGAAAATTAAATTTTCTTCAAAATGTAAATACTGAATGTGTATAGCATGGGGTGTATCCTAGGCATGCATTTCAGAAAAACTCTAAATTTAACCGGAGTTGCCACTTTATAAAAAACAAAAAGGTGCGTGGAGTCCCTACGCGCGGAAGAAGTTATACTTCTTAGCGGTGTTCAGAAATGCATAACATTTTCTATGAAAGAAAACCTAAATTCACATTTTCTAATTTTATTATGCACATTTTATAAAGTCTAAATGAAGGAATTTTAATTCGGAAAGAAGTTCTGTCTCGTTGCGGAAGGGAATATGCAGGGTAACCATATATCTTTTGTAATCCATCAACACGCGTTGAAAGCCCAGCAGTTATCGGTGAATTGACGATCGTTGATTCATCAGTAGTTATAGATGCTCCCGCAGAGATTGATGAAACAGCAGACGTTGAATCTTTTTACGCGCTCTCTGATATTCCTCAGCTGGCGCTTACCACCAACACCACCATTGACACTTAGGTTGCGCTGACTTAAGTATGATTTGGTTATGCATGCAAGAAACATACGATGGTTCTAATAATTTTGTTTTAAGTATAGAATATACATATACATTTGTAGAACATTTGCTTTCGCAATAAATTTATCACAACAATATACATATACATAATATGTATATTAGGGTGTGTCATTCTGAGGCAACCTTTTTTTCAACTGAAAAACAGGCTCAAAACTTTCGAAAATGTGTAAAAAAAAGTCGCTCAAAAGATGAGCTCTTAATATTAATTTTAAGAGGTGCCTCTTTCAAATTTTCTGTTTTCCATATAAATTACATGGAAAAAAAAATCATTTTTTTGTTTGTGGTGGTTATTGTGCGGAGGTTTTATATGTGCCCCGATAGCTGCCAGTAGGGATGGTAAACTCGATTCCGATTCTACTCGAAAATTGAGTTTTCTCGTAAAATAATCGATTTTTTAAAAATCGATTTTCAGTAGTCGAAGTGGATTAAGAATCGGTTCTTGAGATTCGAAAAATCGATTCGTATTGCTGTGATCCCCTGAGAAGTATAGTCTTAACTTCTTAACTGGCAACGCAGAGTGTTTCAACCAAAAGAAATTTATTCATTAAAATCACCACTCAGAAGTCGTTTTATCCGTTGTAAGCAAGCGATTTTTGAAGAAACATTTCTAATATGCCACAAGACAAAATTAGAAATGAATTTCTTAAATCTGACGCTCCCAGATAAAACGATATACCTCGTGATCGTGGGTCGTTTTCCAAAAGCACATAAGTGTTAATTTTGAAAGGCCAACGCAGAGTATTTCAATTAAAAGTCACACAAAATAGTTGAGAATTCGCAGAAATGAAAGACAAACGAAAGAAAAAGAAGTATAACTTCAATAATGCACAAGCATACAAACATATTTATGCGCACACCATGTGAATATGTCACCAACCAAAAATTGAAACATTGTTCTACGAAAACAAAAACAACAACAGCATAAGCATGGCAACATTGTGTTGTTGGTAGAAAAGCCGAGCTGTGCCGAAAGAAACGAACAAACGATGCTGCTCGAACATCTTCGCAGAGGTTGCGTTGCATTCATGTGGATGGAGCGAGGTTGCGCAACCTTGCGTTACATTTATATGGAAGGTTGCGCAACCAGAATCTATCGCAACCTTTTCCGGCGTCGTATAAGAAGTATAAACTTCAAAAACACATTACACCTGTAAATCATATACCTTACAACTAAAAATTATTTATGTAACAAAGGTATTTTACCAAATTATTTAAACCAAGTTGCCACTTGCTATAAAAATATTATACCTATAAGTAAACTATTTTGCTTGAAATACTTTTTATGTGTGGAAGGCATTTGCCAGAGCTTTTGGGCTGAGAAAGCTTTGAAATAGTTTAAACTAGCTATAAAAATTCAAATTTCATAAATTAGTGTTATTAGTAAACATCGTTAAAGATTTTGGAAAACGTTGAATATCAATGCAAAGAACTTCAGAGCTGTCATAAAAAAGCTTTCCCATTAAAATTTGGTGAAAGAAATACTTTGACAATTCATAGCAATAAACTTCTCTGTTCTCCTTTTGGATAGATCAACACTATTCTGACTATGCCCCAAAGAAATCAACAGCTGAAATCAATAGTTTGGTGGTTAGCTAAGTTTGTGAAATAGACATCGAAGACGGTGAACGTATTGGACGCCTCAAAGAGGTTGTTACAACGAAAACATCGGAAAAGTCCACAAAATCATTTTGGATGCCCGTAAAGTGAAGTTGTTCGATATAGCTTAGACTCTGAAGATATTTAAGGAACATGTTAGATATGGTGTGAATGAATATTTAGGTATTCGAAAGCTGCTCACAATTCATCAAAATTAACAATGAATTGAAGATTGTGCGCAGTGTTTGAAGCTATGTTAGCGCGATAAAACCGAATTTTTGCACCGATATATGACAGTAAATGAAACATAGTTCCACCATTTAACACCGTAAATCAATCGACAGTCAGCCAAGCGGTCTCCACATGATGAAACCGACTCCAAAACGTCGAAAGACACACAAGTCGGTTGGCATGGTTATGGGATCAGTATTTTGGAATACTCATGGTGTAATATTCAATGACTGTCTTTAAACAGAAGAGTATTAAGATCGGCTATTACATTGCGTTATTGGTGCTTTGAAAGACAAAATCGCGAAAAACGACTCATTTGAACAATACGAATTGCTTTCCCATACACCATATTCTGTGACTATTTCCTGTTCTCAGATCTCACGACAATACTCATCGGAAAGAAATTTAGCAATAATGATTTTGTTATTACCAAAGACTGAGGCTTATTTTGAAGCTTAAGGCAAATATATTATAAAAATTATTTTGAAAAATTGTTTGACCGGTATAATCGTTGTAACATCGAAACCAACTTTATTGAATAATAAAATCACATTTTATAAAAAAAACTTGTTTTCTATGTTAGCCTAGTGTGCCCAAAATTAAAAATACTTAAACGTTTTGGCACTCATCTTATGATATGATCTTTTCATAGGGCTGTTCTCAGTAAGGTAGACATATCATAAACCATGCGCAAGTTGTTGATTTCGTATACATATATTTATTTAATGCGCATTTCTAGTTTCGAAAAGCTTTTGTATATTTACAATTTCCACAATGCTTTAAAGAATTTTATAAGCTCACATACGTAGCTTTCATCTTTTTAGAAGGGATTGTCAAAGCCTTGACTACACTTTTAATCAGCAATTATATACTCACATATATGTAGGTCAATGTCAGCTATGTCAATACCTCCTTTAAAATCTTTAAATATAATCTAATATATAATACATATGTATACATGCACATATATGTATAGAAATGTAAACAAAATTTCATTATACAAGTTGTGTGGAATATGCAAAAGGCATGAGAGTTTGTGGCTGCCGACGCGCTATCGTCGCCTTTTGATAAGCGCTTTGTTGAGCGGCGCGCAAAATAAGCGGGACCCGCTTAACCCCAGCGTTGTATTTGCATATGTGAGTTTATAAATAAACAATGTAATTGCGATTAGAAGCGCCAGAGCAGCTTTAGCAGTTCGCTAATAGAATTACAGTGCGAAAACGTAAACATAGCGAATCGCAAAGTTTAAGCGAGCGGTTGGACTCAGCTCAAGCAGTGGAAGAATACAATAATGTGAATTAGAATTGAAATACAGTGACAAAACGGTCAGAAAATATAAGTTAATAAAAAACAGTTATAAAAAAGGTACTAGAATCTGAATTTCAACCTTACCGGCTTGCGATAACTGAGAAAACTTTAACCTCAAAAATCTTTAAAAAGTGTGGGAGTTAAAAGAATTAATTAAAAAAAATATTATTTAATTAAAGTAAATTGTGAAAATAATAGCTACTACGACATAAAATAGAACGCTTAGTTTAGCTGTGAATTCTAGTGCAAAACCAAAGCCCAAAACCACACCTTCAGCTCCAGTTTGGCACTTCAATCAGCAATATGAGGCGCTTAATCGTTTTTGCCTTCCTACTGCTCATTTCACAGTCACCATTGGTAAATACCCAAAGTTCTATACTCTGTAAACACACAATAAACACATACTTTCTACTGCATCCCTAGTACTGCAACGCGGCCACCAGCGGCGTCACCCCCACCCCGCAACCCAACATTCTTTTGCCACACGCCGACATCAAGAGCCGCAAATTCCAAACTCATTTCATTGATGAGCTCAACGCTTTGGTGGACACAGCCGCCGGCGATCATCTCAATCGACTACTGCAGGAGCTGCGCGCCAACAAAGACTATGTCGCTTATGTGTCACGCATCGAGTCAGCCGCCAGCGCCACACGACTCATGCCGAAAATCGTCTACCTCAAGCAGCTGCTCGACCTCAAGTTGAATGAGCCGCTGCACAGCGTCGAGAGCTATTACACCGTGCGCAATCTAAACTTCCTCGGCAAATTGAAGCGACAATTGTTGCAGCTGCAGGATGAGAGCGCCACAGAGCTGCGTCATCTACGCTGGTACAATTTGTGCGGACAATTTTGGTACCGCGATGCGCTGTCGAATCAAACACAAACGGCGCCACACAAAGCCACGCCGCGACCACCCGTGGCGGCGCACTACTGGGCGAATGTCAAGTTGGCGCCATTGCGTGCCGAAACTGTAGTCGCCTCAACGGCCGAAACGCCCTTGGCACATATCGAGCTCGAACGTTTCGCACGGCTGCTGTATGCAAATGTGAAGGCGGCCGGCGCGGAGTTAATCGATGATTATTTGTTCACCGTGCGCAAGCTATTGCAGGAGGTCATTGAAGAAAAGCACATTGCGGCTATGTCATCAACGGAAAATGAAGAGGGGAAGTTGGAGCCATCCACTGCCGACTCGCATACACTGCACGTCAGCAAGTTGAGCAAAGTGTTGACCGAAATCGACACAATACTCGCCATTGATGACTTCTATGCGAAACGCAATCGTTTGTACAGTTATCTCGAAAATGACCTCTCCACCGATTATGAGCAATTTAAGAACTCGCAATATGCAAACGACGACTTGGCGGAAATGCTGGCGAAATTGCAGCGCAAAGGCGTCGACCTCTTTGTCACATTCATATTCAGCAATTTTGAGTTCCTCGAGCATTTACACGAAACGTGGCGCAAGCTATTGCCATGGCCAACGAACGCGCACGAAACGCCGCTGCTGTACGATGCGTCGTCACAACGCCTCTTCGATGTGCATCGCTTATATGTGGAGTTTAAGCGCGATTGGGAGAATAGCGAGCGCTATAACGCCTATCAGGGCGTGGTGCAGACCCTCTATGCGGACACGCGTAATGGCAGTGCGAACATGCACATCTTCGAGTTGCTGAACAATGCTTCGGCGAATGTGGGCACTGTCACGCTCAACATGATTAAGGCAAAGTGCGACGAGCTGTAAACTTATAGGCAGTGGCAAGGGATAGAGTTATGTTTAACAAAAGGGATAGTAGGAAGGTAGTACAAAGGGTTTAATATTTAGATTTAAGTTAAGTTTTGTGGAGCATATGTTTTCTATCACCACTTCAAATCCAAAATTTTGTGAACTTAATAAAATATAATTTTTTTATCTTAACACATAATGATCGCATGTGATTTTATGACACAATGAGCATACAATTTCAAAAATAAACGATCACGGAACACTAAAACCAAAGATTTTTTTATGGAATAATTAACAAAGAGATTCTACTTATTGTTCTGGAGTTGAAGGGAAGGACTGAATAAGTTTCAGCTTTTGAATATCTGAGAGGGTCCAATTTAGAGAAGTAAAGTATGGAAATAAGAATACAATGTAACTGATTCAACTAAAACTTAAGTAACTAAATACCTCTGTTTTGGTTTCGGATATGATAAAGTTCGAAAACTCAACTTGGAGGGCATTGTTGTATCCATCTTTACTCCGCAGCTCTCTGCGATGTTAGAATATTATAGATACCACGATAGTTTTGTATACTTTAAGACCCTCTTGATCAACTTTTATTAAAAGATCGATTTCATTATTGAGTTATATGTACCTACACCGAGGATTCCATTGATGCGTATTTTAGTTCATGACAGGGGTAGTTAAGTCAATCTTGCTTTACGGCGCTTCAGTTCCGCGGCCAGCAAAATTTCACAAAGGAAACCATTCGAGTGAATACAGCGGCTCACTGCTGTCTGCAAAAAGAACCACTCCATAGCTGCACTATAAAGGTCATTCGAACTGCTACCTATCGATCAGTTAATATTGCATGGAAGGTTCGGCTAGGTGAATGGCTTGGGTGAATTGTCCACAAGATACTTCGGCCAAAGCTCGATAAGCAGATGATCATTGAATATGCTGCTATAATACTGCAGTATCTTCCGGAAGAATCCTGTGTAGTCAGAAAATGTCTCGAGTCGATAGCTAAGCGGCAATTAAAGCAATAATCTCACATCATATTACTTCGAACAATGTCCTTAGTAGCCTGCCTCCATTTCGACGAAATGTAGTAGATGTAATGGAAAGCGGCTCCTTACATTTTGGGTTCCAGGCCATAATAGCGCTTCGGAAAACGAAATGGTTAATGAGATTCCCAAAAGTATTAACCTTTTAACTACCAAACCAAATCGGGAAATACACAATTCGCTAGTAAGGATAAACAATGAAATTTTGTGAAAAAGCTAACGAATGGCTCATAGTGAGTTGGATTACCGTATGGATATGCAGGATGGCCGAGAATATGTGCAAAGAAGCGAAAAGAAAACACGCTAGCTTTCTACACTTGCGGTCTCGGAAAGACTCCAGGACGGTTGTTGGCCTAAAGACAGGCCAGAGCCTGCTGACATTACGTGAGAGGCGGGTAAAGGCGTGGGTAAAGTTGGCACATGCAAAAAAATATGGATGTAGGCATGAGAGAAAGGCCGAAATACCCTGCTACCCGGCATTATCTAGAACTCGGCTTAGACCACTAAGAGCCTGACAGTTTAAGGAACTGGATGAAGTTATAATACTCAAACCTCTATTAAACTTCGCAAATAGCGTTGAAGTCCTCTAGGACGTAAATATCAGCTCGTAATAAGCCTCCATTTAACATGACAGAAGATCTATAGGTTTTAAAAGGGCGAGGCAGTCAGCCAGTGTAACTAACCTAACCTAGCTCATGATTTCCGCAGTTAAATGTGGGATGACTTGATATTTCATATTGGAAGGAAGCTTTGCTCAGTTTCATCTGTAAAATGCTTCCAAATTAAGCTAAACTAGAGAAGCTGTTTGCTTTCTGATTAAATTATTAACAACACGAAGAGGGTTAACTTTATAAACTTTGTTTTTATCGGATATTTTGGAGCTTTGCTTGCTCGTATGGTTTCTCAAATGAACATGGATCGGGTTCGAGTATGTTTTGGAACAAAATCCAGACATAATCACCTGAAGCGCTATCGACTTGAATACACAAGGCAGCCGACGGAAAGTTGGAATCGCTCTAACCTTGAGAGAAATCTGGACATCGAAGTATCTAAGGTCAAAATAAAGAAGTTAAGTCAAGGAGCTAGCACAAAATCGAAATAAATGTAAACCCTGGATCCCGGCGGAAAATAAAATGCTATTATACTGGATTAGTCATACCTAAAATTCAATGAAATACTTAGTTCTCGAAAATGAATGTAGAGTAGCTCTCCAAAAGCTCTTATCTGAGACCCATTATCTGTAATTTATTTATACATACACTTATCCTATTATTACAAGACGATGACCACTGAAATATCCTAGTGCTCCCTTACTCATCCCCTAAAAAAAACGGGTGTCAAATTTAATGGTTCCCTTTTCAATAAACGAGAAAGCTTAGCAAATCAATAAGTAGAACCCTAAATGGCACTTAAGTGTTTTTACACCTACCCCAAAGTGGCCTCAACAGCCGCAGCCAATTGGCAGACAACGTATGCTCCCCACACCTCCTGGGCCATCACGATAAACTGGTCAACTAATGAATTACGACGGCTTAAGAGACCAACGAGCTCGGAGCTACTTAGTGCCAGGAGCCGCAAAAAAGTTAAAATTGTCCATATTTTAAAACTCTCACACCCCCAATTTGCTGCTCGGCCAGCGACAAAGTTACGAGACACACACACACACACACGCACAACCATAAGCACACAAAGCACATCCCAGAGCATGTAAGTGTTCCGGTACACATTTTTGTCGGGCATTTTCACACCGAAGGTGACTTTGGTATTTGACTTGTTTTCCGTTGGCACCAACCCACGCACACACGCATACATACTGCTTGTGACCTGTGAAAGTGTGCTACGGTGTATCGGATGTCCCTTGACCGCCTCCCGCCTCGCCACCATCGCCCACTTGTGGGAGAGTATAACCGAGTTATTGTGTTGCGTGTCGTGTTGCTACTAAATAGTGTTGCCAACTTGAGAATAATATATGAGCAAAGTTTAGCGACACTAACAGCTCGCACACAGGCACACGCAAGCATATTTCAGGCGAGTCACAATGCTGCAGCGGACTAAAATAGGAGCTGAAATGGGACACTTTTTTAAAGTGCAACAACAGAGCGCTTCACTTTGGGTACATGCACAGGCTGCCTCGGCTTAGAGCACACACACACTTAGATGCTTAGATATTTATAGTGAAGCGTGTGTGCATGCTTTTGTAAGTTTTGTTGTTGTAACTGAGCTGCGGTTATGTGTGATTTTACTGGGATTGTTGATAGTTAGTTGGACACAAGTGAAATGGCCAATGGAAGTTGGGCGAACAGAGACTGCTGAGCGGAAGTGTAGTAGAAAGGAAGCGGGAAGGGGGGAAGTGGGGACAACGAATGCATACAAAAGTCAAGCCACCAGTGAAATGAGCGGCAAAAAGCTGCGGTTAAGCTTTAATGAATTTTAACTAGCAAAAGTTTTAAACTTTTCTGCCTGCGACAGAACAGAACCAGAAAAAAAAATATAACAAAAACAGAAACTGTGAATGAAAAGCGTAGAGCAGAAAAATGGGTTAAGAATAATAGAATAGATTTGTGGTGGATTTGCTTTGTGTTTTTACTTTCTAGCCATACTTTTTTCACAAAGTTGTTATTTAGTTTCTTAAGTGAAGGATTTAAGAGATAAAATTAAATTAGCGTTCTGTTGCAGGAATTACGAAATTAGCGCGAAGTCTGTAGTTTGAAGCAAAATTATATAAACAAAACTTGTTAAGTGAAAAACGGTGTTTTGCTTTTTGATTAAAGTAATTTGCAACTTGGAGGGTTCTATGAACTATTATGGATGGCACTGGTATGAGTGACGAGAGAGATGACAGACTCAGTGAAAGTAACAGAATAATGATAAACACGTTTTCTGAACTTAATGTGACAGCTGCGAAGCAAGAATACTTATAGTATTGATATTAACAAGATAACTGGATAGTGTGAATGAGAACCTTTGAACATAATATTTAGCCATTTAATTTCATTAATAACTTCTTATAGCGATATTAGAAAATGAGCGGCTTTCGGCAGGCTCTGACATTGAAGTAGTTTAGTTTAGGCATATAAGGCCCATATTCTGGTACTATGCAATTCTATATTTTTTGCTTTTTTGAAAGAACATTTTACTTAATAAAATGATTCATTTTGAAAAGTTTTGTTTCCTTCATCCCATAGTCAATGCCTAGGAGAACTCCGAAAAGAGGTGAGGTAACCGTGTGTGCCTCCTGGGTTTACTTAACTGTAACTATCTTAGTGTAGTAGTATCATGAAGAAGAGCTAAAACTCTTGACAGACGCAAGTAATCAAATTTGAATGGAGGAGGATGAGATGGAAATATAAATGTAATTTCTCCTTCATTGTCAATCCATTTTAAGGCTGAGGTTGCAACATCTCGGCAGTCTTACCTTCGGCGAACCAACAGACTTAGGAAAATTGACATTAGTCGTCTCAAAAATTTTTTGATAGGCTCAAAGCGTTTTGTCGATTTGTAACGGTCTTATGATCTATTATCTAGGAGTTTCAGGTAACAAAATGGATCGGCGTTCTAAGCTGTCCAAGTGAGATCACTGTTAGTATAGATCTCTTAACTGAACCTAACTATCCATGGCAACAACCTCCTAACCTAACCTACCCAATCTATCGTAGTCTTTACATATCAGTATCATTTTGTCACATAACTTGGCTGCTGATCACAGTACTTAGAGAGTAGACTCTGCATATTTTAAAGTTCATTGCATCATAGTACTCGACGATCTCTAAATTATTGTCTTTGAGTTTCTATCGATCTGCAACATTTTCAGATATGAAAATGTCGATGAAAATACTCTAGTAAACGGTGATAGTTAATGGTTATTGTCCTTGAAATAAAAGAAAACAGCTCGAATTATCTCTTTAACCACCTTAACAATTTATCTCTTTTCACTTCTTTCTTTAAATGCATAGAAATATTGCTGCAGTTCATAATTCCAACATTTATTATTAGCGCTGGCTTCCAACTCACCCAACTAAGCACTTACACACCCCACACGCTACGCAGGTTCATTGCACTGGATGGCAGCGTCAGCAGGCGGGAGTGTTGCAAATCCCTAGAAATTGCCACGGCATTTACACCATGACTTTATAAATCACACACGCACACATACTTGCTCACGCACTTAACAACACGCATACATATCCATATATTCCCCAAATGGCAGCTTTCCTTGCCACACACAAACACACACTAATGCGAACACACGCATACATACTAAATGTACAAAATATACAAAAATAGCAACAGACAGTTGGATCGGTTTGGAACATCTGCTCTGCGCCAGCAACAAAGGCAGCTGCAGCGCACCCGCCACACAGGATAAATCACGTAAAAAATCAAACAATACAATTTAGCAAACGCACGCACACACACAGAGGCAAGCTGCACAAAAGCTGATAAATTTAGCCATTGCCAATGCAATGTGTGCGCAGCATCAACAGCAATAGCAACAGCAACAACAGAGGCCAACAAATGGAATGCATTGCAATCTGTGCATTGAGCGCCGGATATATCCACTTACTTCGACCTCATCGAGAATAAAGCGCCGTATCGTAACGAAGTCATTGTGTGCTTGGCGCGCACGCCTTTGTATACGTGTATGTGTGCGTGCGCTTGTGTGAGTGGAGGGCGCTTGCAACTCTATTTAGTTTCGCTTGTGACATTTATTGGATTCCAGCTGGCTTTTTGGCTTTCCGCCGCCGCTCTGCGCAGCCCCAGCGCTGCGGCCAACACCAAGCGGCAAACGCCGAGCACCGAGCACCAAGCTATTTCGGTCTAATATCAACTATATGACTATATGACTTCTTTGGCCGATTGCGGCCGGCAAAAGTGGTGTGCTGCGATAGGACTTGTCTCTGCTTATTAGTTTAGTTATCCCCATGACAATCGCTTGCGGCATGCAACAACCACACACACACACATGCAAACGTTGAGAGAGATGTTTCTGTTGTATAAACTCGTATATGTTTATATTTGTGTGTGTGTGTTTGCTGAGCGCTTTTATATTTCGTGTTGGCGTTTTATGGATTTTTTGTCGAATTTTCCAATCTATTTCATGGCCCGCCTTTATCTTTGTGGCATGCTGTCTGCCATTGTGCGGCATGTGGCATATGCCACTTAAGTGCCGCCGACTCCGTTGCGATTTGACATCTTTGTTTGTGGCAGCATGGCAATACAAATGTTGCATATGCAGATTTTGTTTGTTCGCTTGTGTTCTCTCACATGTGTGTGCTTAATTTAAATATGGTGTGGGAGGTTTTGTATTGGAAATTAAAAACCATATCGCCTGCTTTGACGATCTCATTACTTTTCCAATTTACGTCGGCTGTGTTTGCAGTTCACATCTAGTTGAAGGCAATACGCGATATAATTCTCGTCTCTACTTGACTTTTTGAAGGTAGCAGGAAGCTTGAACGACTCGCTGTCAGACCGGGCTAGTCGGTGCCACATAGATCGGTTTATGCTGATGTGGAATGGACAAGTCGACCCAGGTGTACCCAAAGGCAGTCATACAAGAGATTAGATAGATATATAGATAAATAAATGAGGATTGCACCGCAACCTAAGCAGCGTGAGTGCGTGGATTCGATAGAGGGCGTTCCTGGCTAACGAATGGGCGGCTGGTCAGTTGTCTCTGAACACCTGGACAGTCAGGACAAACACGCGACGTGTCGATCGTTTGATATGATCAATCAGACTTACCCAGGTGTTGCTTTAGCAAGAAATGGTATGTTTTGGTGGCATTAGGCCTTTTTGGGGAGCTAGGAAGAGGTCCCTGATGAAGACCGTGCTGGGAGACCAGTATCTATTCCGAGACTCAGTATATCCACTGACTTGAATCGGACTCGATAAACTCTCCATTGGAACATACGGACAAGTGTACCCAAAGAGAAACACACAAGAGATTTGATAGATAGATAGATAAGTAAATGAGGATTGCACCATGATCTAAAGTCTATTGCGCCCTATACTAAGTCACAACAACTCGCTTAGCCACAGCATATTGATAAATCCCAATATACTGCTGGGAGCTATTGAGGCGATGTAATCCATACATGAAAACTTGGTTCCAAGGGTCTTTATCCTGCGTCTACAAACTGTTATGTAGTCAATTAGAAGGGGTTCTGAAGTTTCAGGTTACATCTCGCAGAACCCATAATTTTTACAAGATGCTAGGCCCATGTTGTAGAAGAGTTTCTTGAGCTTGCAATGGCCAGAGTAGAAAGCGACAAAGAACCTGAGTTTGTTCCTTGAGATGATGATTACATATTTAAACCTACTAAGGTTGTGACCAATTATTAGCAACTTGGCGTGCCACATTCCTTGGAGTTGTTGCCAATACCCCTCTCTTCCCACTACTTTATCCTTGCAGAGCAGCTTCTTTATGGTATGGGGACCAAGGGCAATGAAAGGTTCCGCTCTTACCACGTTGATGGATGCTGCGGAGTGGTCAAGCTTCTCAGCCAGTTCATTCCAGGCTATACCTTTGTGACCGGGCACCCATATAAGGTGCACTTGGTTGCGATCTGATAGATTTTTCAGTCGTTATATCTACTCACCGACTTATAGCAAAGTGCTCTGCTTGGAATATGCTCGAAAAGCTTCCTATGGATACGAACAGTTTGGTGCGGTGTCCTGCGACTCCTGCACCAATTCCCTTCAAACGTTTTTGTGTCGTCGGTGTACTTGTTGATTGTACTATTCCAAAGCAGTAGCTCGAGGGTGATCTTGGGCTTCTTAATGATGTTTACCTTTTTGGTAATGCTATCCCTTAGGAAAAAGTCAATGGTATATCGCCGCTTAAGACCTAAGAGACTAACGCTTCAAAATTACTGTTTCTAGCAATGTTATAAGGTCAAATAACAAAATTTTTTTCCTAAATCTCCGTAAACTAAGGTTCAGCCTCAAGCTTAAAACCAAAGCTTATATCATAGATGGGTCCTTAAGAACAACATTCCTCCTCCACCAAGTCTCTCCGATTTCCAAACCTGGCTTGCAAATGCTGGACAAAGAAGTGTCTGAAAATTTTTTACCTTACCCTCCTCCAACCAACTTTGACAACTTGCGCCCATCAAATATTTAAGCAATACCGGATGACAGCCTATTGGATATTGTCCAATAAGAACCACTACGATTGCTGAACGATAACTTCGCTAAGAGCAAGTAGTTTATCGTCATCGAAAAGCGCCTGCTAAGTGCAGAACCTCGCGTGCTCTTGGTATAGTGCTGGAACGCAAGATACCGCTGGAGATCCAACACGGTATCATTCTGATATGAGCGCGACAAAGGTGCCTCCTCTGGCTAGCTCATCGGCTTTGGAGTTTCCAACGATTTCGCTATGACCAGTTAAAAGATTGCGTTGATAATAGTTACTTTACCTTTGACTAATTTAGAGCGCACAGTTAGCGAGTTCAGCGTTGTCGAATAATAGCAGCCATTCTTGCCTAAAAAGCAATACAGTGGTTCAGTAGCACACAGATGATGGACAAAGACTTCATTAGATAAAACTTGATACTTGTCGGTAAAATCCACGAGTGCTATTGTTGGTATAGTTCGCAGTGCACCGGAGATACCGATGAGAGCCGTTTTCTGGCTTCCAAGTAGTGCGAGTGATGATGGGAGAACTAACGGATTTAAAAGTAGCTTGTCGAGAAGAATTAGTCTAGCTACTATCAAAGCTTTCATGGTACTTAAAAGAAATTGAAACTTCTTTAATGCACATATATTTTGTAAGCGAACTTTAGTGATGAAGCGCCAAAATTTCCTTTCCTATTTTCTATTTATCCATTTCTTTACTTATACCTAACCTAAAAATCGCTTGTGAGCCAATCGATAGAGCAGCTAATTAGAACTTACAGTCGAGACTGCGGAAAGTCCTGAGTGTGTGTATGTTTGTTTTAATGGAGACTCTCTATGTGATGTGGTGGCATTAAACAACAGAGACTCTTGCTCATGTACATACTTCTTTAAGTCTCGTATGTGCTTATGAGTGTGTGTTCTGTGTTCATTCAGCAAGCTTATTTCGTACAATTGCACGCATTCTCTGCTAGTATGTGTATGTGCGTATGTGTGTTTGCATGTAAGGAGACCATCATCTGTAAGCCATGTCGATAATCGCCTGCAAAATCCATCTCTGTCGCTCGCTACGCTGAACTTGCTGCACGCTACATTTGTTGCACTTGCAACCTGCACTGCGCGTTCATGCCACACATGTGCACATACACTACACAAGTGCACTTGTCGCTGTGTGCGTGTTGTGCTTGCTGTGTGACCCTTTCAGTCTTGCGATGTCTTTCATCGTCGCCGACAAGCAAACAAATGATGTTGCTGCCACTGCTGCCACCGCTGCTGCCGTTATTGCGCCAATTCAACGCGCTGCGATAGCATGACAATACACTCAAGTCACGTCACTTTCCCGGTTGCAGGGCAATTTTTTTAATGTCTCGCATAGCAGTTACATATATAGTGCAAGATACCATGGACTGGTGGCAGCGACAATTTATGTTGCAACATAAATACAAACATACAATATTCATAGACAAGACGCGCGTTGTGCGCCAAGAAAGAGAGAAATGGCATCAGCTGTGGAAAAAATGAGCATTGACAAGCGGAGTGGAAGCATGGCTAACGCAGGCACTGAGACAAGCCGTCGAGTAGCAAGTTGTTGTAGACTACGAAAGTGTCAACAGTTCCAAATATATCTGTAGATAGGTATTTATATACTCTGAAGTTGAATGAAGGGTAGTGTGAGAAGTCTAAGAATTTTGAAAGAATCGCTAATCTTCGGTCCAGAGTTTTATGTTCGCGAAAAGAGGTTAGAATAATATGTCCAGGCTTTCATGCAGGTTATACAACTTCTGAGGCTTAAGATTGCTGAAGACCTTAAGGAAATCAATACTTCAATGCTGACCTCTCCAATCATTCCAAATCTCAGGATAGATTGCTGAAGACCTTGAAAGAAACGCCGACCTCTTCAGTCATTTCAAATATTCGGAAAACGGACTTCGCTTTCAGTTTTGATATCTCGAACCAACCAGTCAGTCGCAAGATCTTCTAAGTCTTCTAGAAAAAAAAACTGATGTTTCAACAGAATCGTAGGGATTAATCTTATAAATATGGTTAAATATATTTTTTGTAATGTAGTAGTAGTAGTACCAAGTTTTTCTCACTACAAATCATCCGTACTCTTACTTTCCATAGTTTTTGTTGCCAACTTTCAAGTATTGAAATGTTTCCATGTAACTTTAGTGTTGTCTCTTTAGTTGAAAAAGACACAGAACCATGTCTTACACTACAAACTCCTTCGAAATTAACGTATTCTGATTCACTTTGGACAATTTTCATTGGTTGTGTCCAAGAGGGCTGACTTTGTGTATTCATTGTACTTAATGGAACGTAAAAGTTTGTCTTGGCCTGTGTTTATTAATGGTTGAGTAATTCTGAAAACCAAGGATTTTTCACAGTCTCATCAAACTATCAGAACTAATCTTTCGATAAAACATATTCTACTTAGGGTATAACGACGTAAGACTTGAAGTTCCAGAAACCTGATGTCGTATTTTAGAACAACCCTATCACACATAACCAAGCAAATTTATCCTTACATCGCCATACATATGCGTCGAAACTATCATGGAGCTCCGCCACCGTACAGTGTGAGATTTAGTCAATCTAGCATCTCAAAATTAATTTTTATATGAAGTTGTAGAGATATGAACTTGAAATTTGGCACGATCGTTAATGAGATTATAAGCTTCAATATGGTGTTAGACAACTAGTTCCAACTAGTGTCAAAGGGGACTAGTTCCGAACTATCCTCAAAAACACTAGTTGGGGACAATTTTTTTTACACATTTATATTCAAAATTTCTTCTTTTTTTCTCTTCTAACTAAAACTTGTCGATATATTGATATAAGTACCCACATACAACCATTTCTATAAAATTCTTCAAGTTTCGAACTTTAGTTTTCGATGATTCTTTGCAAATGAGAAAAATAAAAAAAACTAAAACATTCAACGAAAGTTCTTAAAAGAATGGAAAATATTCAAAATAAGATATTAATCAAAAACCAAAATAAAGAAATTATATACAAATTATACAAAAGTAAAAAGCGAAAAGTAGAAATAAAAAAATAAGGAATTTATACAAAAATAAAAATTCCAGAGAGCTGCAAGCAAAGTTTTTTATGCTAAATCATAATCATAATCAAATTCATCATTTAGTTGGGTGTCAGACAGAAGTGCAATGACCTCAGAAGGTAAAATAGAACGCTTGGTTTTTGGGTGCAAACGTAAACTTGCAATCAAAGGGTCTGACGTGATAAGGAACCTTTACAATAAATCTATGTTGGTGTCAACTCGGGACGTTTTTCTTGTGAACAGTTCGCGATACTATCTCGACTCTTTATTGCGTGCTTTTTGCGCTTCTTCAGAAAAGTTTCCTATGGGAAGAATGCATGAAGAAAATGATAGCTCCTCCATGAAACAATATTTTGTGGAGAGTTACTGGCATATAGTACCAAGGATATAAACTCAAATAAAGCTCTCTTGTTTCTGACGTAAAATTTTGGAACGCATCTATATTAATAAAATAGCCGCTGTTTATGCAAATAAGTATTACTCGATACCGCTTGATTTATGCATGTAATATCCGATGTTTTTTCTGCTTCTTTGAAAAATCTTCTGGCCGTATTGCCATCATTTGTGTTTCCTGTTTTCTGTTTCGGCATATCCACAAGAAGACCCATTTCGTTCCTAAACCTGTCTTGTATTTTTTTCTTCCTTCTTGCAACGCTCTCCTTATTTTCATCGCCTGATACGTACCATTTTTCTATTTCCAATCGGTAAGAAATGTGCAACAAGCACTCCATAAACCTTATGTAGACATGTAGAGGTGAAGGACCAACAGCAAGCATATTTTCATCGATTTCGCGCTGTGATAAGGCATTCATCTCATTCATAGTTCCGCGTTGAGGTATTTGTTTGAAGCTGATGGTGCGTGATCAAGAGCAAAATCAACAGCAGAAATTTTTGAACTTAGCCATCTTGCTTTATGACGGTGAGATTTGCTCCATCGCGATTGAAATTAGAAGCAAAGCTTTTTTATACGATCTTTAACTTTGGTATCGTCAACATCTGGTCCAAAAATTGATATAACGCGCTTTTCGACCGCTTCTGTTTTTTTGCTTTTCACCTTGCTCAACCAAACCCAAAATAGCTCCTCTCGCGATATTTCACTCATACTAAAAAAAGGCAAAAAATGGGCAGGATTTTATTTTTTAAATTTGTTTTGGGTACATTAACAAAGATTCTGCTGGCATTCCCATCGCGGAACTCCGTGGGACTTGGAAGTTCTAGTCTATCAAATATTTGAAAACTTTAAATTAGTCTTACCTTCAGGTGGTTATAAAACAATTTTTTCAAAATACTTGAGTGCAAAAATAATTTTGTATAAAACAAAAATTTTAAGTTTAAGTAATAACCTTCAATACAAAAAATATTTTAGGCCAAAAAAACCACTCACAACTTCGACCTGATCACTCAAACTTTTGTGATCAATGCAAGCTTGTAAATCAATTGTAGCATGCTATGCAATTGCACGTGTTTGATAGCTGTTATCACACCAATAACATTTTTTTATTCTCTTTTGTGTTTGTTTGCGTAACAATTGAGGACTCTTCTCACGTAAAAAAAAATATGAGCGAGTTACGAAAACATTTTTTTTTTTGAATTTCGAGATGCTAGATTGACTAAATCTCACACTGTGCACCGGCGCAAGTCAAGCGTGAAGCGTGTAGCTGCGCCAATTCTGCATATGCTGTAGCAGTGTCTTCTAATGCAATTGCAGCAGCGCTTTCGGCCAAATGCACAGCCACTTCTCTCCACTCTATTTTCACTTCTGCACACTTGACTCTCCCCACTGCTCCAACTTCCTCCCTCTTATTTTGAGTGCATCTGCTTATTTCGCTTTCTTTTTTTGTGAGTATATTTTTATGGCTGTTGGAAAAAGTCTATAACTAGCTACTAGATAGCTGGGAAAAGCAGGTGTGTGCGAGTAAATTTGTTCTGCTGCTGCTTTTGTCGAGTCTGTTGTGCACTTTCAAGCATGAAAATTTAGTGAAGTCGCGTATAATAAGCAGCACAAAAATAAGTAATGATTATGTAAAAAAAAATAAAAAGGATTCTCAGCTCAGCTAAGTAGCGCTGGCAGGCACTTAAACGTGGAGTCTCCAATTTGTAGTTTGAAAAATAATTTTTTTTGGAGGAAGCAAGTAACTCATAAAGAGTTGTGTTTCAGTGTAGGGTTACAAGATACTTGAGACAATTTTCGAGTAAGAAAGACGAGCTTATATTGGCATTAAGATGGTAATGTGATGCTCAGTTCTTTAAGTAGGGATTCTTATCAAACTTCTTCTTCCATGATGAAACATTTGGTAATAATAAATTGGAAACCCGCACAATGGATGACTCTTACACTGAACTCTTCCCGAAGAACGTCGTGGCGTATCACCATACCATAGATATAATACGAGAGATTAGGGTACAATTTCAATATAAAAGAAGCAACTGAACATTTTCGTCTTTTAAATCTTACGTCGAGGGAACATTTTATTTATGAAGGTGTCAGTTGTCTAATAGAAGAAATGCTAATCGCGGGGGATAGGACCAATATAGCCGAATCGTCGACTAAATCTTCAATTGAGTTCAACAAGAAATCTCTCCTTCAAATAGTACAATAAAAATCCCATATAAAGATTTACCGAGTTCTGTGACATAATCGATTAAAGCCGTGCGAAATTTTAAACTGAGTTGCTAAAATTTGTCAACTATTGATACTACTATCAGATCTTGCAGTCAGTGCCACATAATGTTCTATAGGATCTTCTGCTTTAAGGATGAGGAAAATATGGAAGATAGTCAGACTAGAGGTGATAAGGCTGGAGAGGACTGAGGAACCATATCGGCAAGCGTTGAATTTCCCGAGTCCTCTTAACGACAAAGTCTCCAGAAGCAATGGAGAATAAGAGATGCGCTCTCCAAACGGACATGTGTACCGATTCCTTTGCTTGTGATGGGTGCTGAAGACGGATCCTCCCAAAAAACGATGGAACGGAAAACCTAAGGCTCCAGAAGCAATGGGGAATAAGAGATGCGAAATGCAAACATACAAGTGAATCGACTCCTTCGTACGTGGTAGTACTGAAGGCGGATCGTATACCGACTGATCTGTCTTCAGTCAGCCAGCCGCTGTTCGATAAAGATGATGGAGGTAATGATAGCGAAACGCACTTCTGGAGATGATCTTAGAGGACAACGGTCCTTGCTTCGTCTGGGTTAAAGACAAAAAGCCATAGGCTGCTAACGACCAACAATACAGGTTGAATCAGTTCAGTCGTTCAGGAAAGAAGTTAATTTTTCTTTTACAAAATATCAGCAACGAAGATGTTTTCATCGCTAGAATAGAGGACGGTTCCGGTGAACTCTTGTTTATATAAGACGATGGAGTGATGGAACCACCTACAGAGTTGCTAAGGAGAACTCTAAAAAAGTTCAAGGGAGAACCAAATTAAGAATTACCTGGAACGAAAACTCGAAGTGCTCGGTTTGGTGGAACTTGGATATAAATGCGTCACGGTGAGTCACGAAAGTCCGACTATTTTGTTTCGATTGGACCTCTTTAGCGTATAGCTGCCATACAACCAAATTATCGTATGGAAATAGTCTTTATTTTTAATTATAGTTTCGGTGCAACCGGGTTCAACTTTTTTACTTGTTTTAAATTTTGTGTGACATGCAATTTAAACTTAAAGAGTTAAATGCATTTTCGTCTACGTTTCTTCTCGAAAGCACAACTTTCACTTTCGGCAGAAAGTTCAATTCCAGTGAGTTCTTGAAGCAAGTGTTATCGTTTTAGTTTCCTACAGTTTGCTTAAATATTAAACTAATAACAAATTCAATTAAACCACAATCGAAAAAGTTTGCAATACAACCAGAAATGGCAGCCACAAAACTCAACCGCCAAATCAAGCTCACACGCTCCCAAGCACCGAAGAAAACACCAAATTCAGCCACTAAGCACATCAGGGAGCACAATGCAGCTAATATGGAATTCAGCAGGGATGTTTTCCTTTTTCATTGTGTTAACTAAATTAAATGTTTTTAGTAGACTTTAAAATCGGTGTCGAGACCAAGCAAGGACCTCGGCGCAACAAGACGCAACAAAACCACCAAACACCAAACTAATAATGAAGACTGACATCCAGCACAACTGTTGCACTGCTGCAAACTTTGTCTGCGAAAATATCAAATGAATGTGCCAGCACAACAACAAAAACTGGCAGCAGCAACAACAAGAGCAGTGCGAGACGAAGCTCAGCGAAGTGTAGAGCGTGAAGAAAACAAGAAGAAAGCGGTGCGAGTGCTGTAAGAAGCAGCGGAGAAACAATTTACGCAGAAACAACTAAGCGAAGTACAACTATAGCAACAACTACAAGCCGCAATGGCACTAAAAACTAGCACCAAGGGACCACTAAGGAGAGTGTGGCCACTAATAACCAGACAGCCAGCCAGACAGACAGACACAAAGCAAGCTTACGAATTTCAGCGCGCAGCCAAACACGGCGGCGAACAAAAACAGACATTACAAGAACAAAATCGTTAGCATTATACAACAACAGAAGATAAGTGGGTGGCAGGATGGTAAGTAGTGGTGGTAAAAGCTTTTTCGTGGAAGCGTCAGGCAGCTAACAACCACAACAGGGTGAAGTTTCACGCTTCAGCTACTAAACGCTTCATTTGCTCCGCGTCACAACAAATAAGAGGAGCAAGAACTGCAAAAACAATGGCAATGAGTGGACCCGGCGGTGGAGTGGAAGACACAGGAAAACGGTCTAAAAAACTTAAATGTCAACAACAACGAGTGGTTGGGTGTGGCAACGACATCATCAACAAGAACAACTACCCATCTAGCTTGTTAAGCGGAATGCAGCATCAGCGATATTGGCTAACTGTATTTTGGGAAAAAGTGGATATCTGCAGAAACTATGCAGACTCTATTGTGCGTTTATAGATGTTTTTGCATTGTTGTTGCCAGTTTTTGTTGATAGGAAAATCAATTCCATTGATTTATGCTATTTATAGTTGATTCAAATTTTGGGTTGGCTCATTACGGCGCAAAGCGGATTTAAAGTGGTTAATGGGATTATAATCGCCGCGCACGCTGAGGTGAGACAACAACGATTTTACAGAGAATTTGGTGAAAGAGCGATGGCCGATAGTAGAGACAAAGATTTATAAATCTAAAGACATTTAAGAGCCATCAACCTGAAAAAGGTCACATAGATTAAGCAGGTAGATTAGGAGACTGACACCTTAAGGGTGATTATAACTGTTATAAGCGGTGTGAGGAAGGTGACGATGATATACTATGAAAGACTAATTTTCTCTAAAACTGTACATGTACAAGATTATTTAACAAATTTTTAAGAATTCACGATAAGCTGCTGACGTAGCTTCAGTAATATGTTGCTGGAGATCCAACTTTTATAGGAGGACCAACAAACACCCTAAGAAAGATTACAGATGGGTAGGAAATCAGAAGAAGGAAACGATGATATCGTACGAGCGTTTAATTTTCTCTTAATCGAAGTATGTAAAAGATAATTTAAGGAATTTTCAAGAATTCACTGAAAGGACTCTCTTTGTAGCTTGTTTTCAGAAAGATAATTATTTTTGTCTTCAGAGAGAGTATTTTAGAGCGAGTAAGACATGATAAGATCTATTTCGGGACTTTGTAGTCGGATGACAAAGGTCGGAGCTTTGAGCTTTCGAGGAGTTTTGAGATATTGACACTGCTAGTTCAGAGCGCTCGACTAAATACTTCTCAAAGGGATCAAAAATATATATACATTCGAGTTCGATTATTAAAACTTACGTATCCAAAAATACCTTATAATCCAGGGTGGTCATCAGAAAATAAGTTTTTCGATAAGTTTTGGAACATTTTTCAAATTTATTTCAATCGGAATCTGAGAGGAAGTCATGACAGCTTGGAACAGTATTATTCTCTAAAATCTTCACAGATGTCTTACAGAAAGGTTCTTAAATATGTATATGTATTAGAAAAATACTATCTGAATATATTCCTAGATTGGTCGTGAAGTCAACAAAAGCTTGTCTTATGATGGTAGTCCACCCACCTCTATTAATGACTATGGCATCGAAAAAGTTAAAGAAACAGTGCTTGAAAATCGTCGTGTTGGCCTCAGAGAAATGACAAAGGATCTCAACATCTCTTTTTGGTCGAATCAATACAGTTTGGTTAATGTTTTAGGCAAAGAAATATGTCAGCGCTAGACCCGTAACAGAATTCCTGAATCTTTTGCAAAAAGGAAGTCGAGTAAAAAATGTAAACCTAGGGAGGTCGCAAAAGAGATTGCTTGACATCATATTTAGCTGAGAACCCAATATTCACCAAGCACATCATTCCGAAGAGACGTGAGTTTATGGATGCGAAGTCGAAGCTGTTTGACAATCTATCGAATGACACTCCAAAAATTAACCAAAACTGAAAAAACTAAATGTTCTTAAAGGCACTAAAGGCTATTTCAGCCGATCTCAGCCGGAGCTTGTGTCAAGTGTATTAGTATACTTGTATTGGCTTAGAACTCTATTTTCAACAGGGTAAGAAACATTCGTCTTAAAATACGTGAAAACGTATTTATTTTTTTTGTCAATTCGGGTCAAATTTGATTCAATAAAATGTCGATAAAGTTTATTAAATACATTTTAACGATCGATACTTAACCGTTGCCCGAAAATCTTATACAAAATTGGTCCCTTAGCATATTTATGTACACTCCTGTGAAAGAACACAATTTATTTTCCAATATTTCATCACCAAACCCAGTTTTGCTCCACTGTTGCCACGAAATTAATCATCTTTTAAAAGAATTAATTTTCCGCAGATTTATAATAAATCATCAGCTCCAATAAGGAGTGAAATAAATTACGTCGTGAGTAGCGAAGCGTGATTCGAATGACAAATTCGGTGGAAAGTAATGTTAATTACATTTCCAACAATCAGGCAGCACTTGAAGTTGCCATTGAATGCAATTAAAAGACTTAATGCGCCGGGATAACGATGTGGTGTACCCACACACACACACGCAAGCGTTTATTTGTTTTTAAATGCCATTTATTTATATACTTTGCTACTCACTTGAGTGTCCTGGCGTTCGCATGTGTGTTGCACATGCGTGTAAGTGTTTGTGAGTATTTGAACTTAAATGGATTGCTGCCAGAATACATACCTGAAATGAAACCAAAATAGCAATAAAACGATTAAATAACGATAATAAAAATAAAAGAACACATTAATAAACATATACATCTATACTAGGGTGGGTCAAAAAAAGAATTTTTTTTTCGCTCGGCATTCTAAAAAATAAGTGTCCTCTTTACGAAAATCTCTCCAAGTAAGAGGAGGTCCTCCGACTTACAGTTTTCTATTATTTTTTTATAATCAGATAGAAAAATCTGCAAAACGCGTAGTTTAAATATACCAGTCCGGGTCAAATTTGATCATATGGAAAAGCTGCCGCTCACTCAATTATATAATAGTTACAGACCTCTACAATGATAGATGCTAGAAGTTAAAGTTGCTTAATCTTTTTCAGAATGAATTTTTAATTACGAAGAGAAAATGAAGACACATTGACCCAACCAGTCTTGACCTCACCCCGCTTCATATCGATATGGAAATGACAGAAATAGGGTCCATTTTAGCCTTTTTGTCCTGTTGGAAGAGTGAGAAACGCTCAGAAGCGAAGCGCCATTGGATAGGTGCTACCGTTGGCATTCTCTCCTAGAGACAATATCACTTTGGAAAGAGCTCGAAAATGACAGATGGAATTAGGGTTGGGCTACATACAATCAGCGTTAGTGTTCAAGGGTAGGTTTCCAAAAAAATGTTTAAGCTGAGGTTTATGCCATTAGCAGACACGGTTATTCTAGAAAAAAAACTATCGGGGAACGAATTGTCATTATCAGTGATAGTCAAGCGGCTCTTCAGGCAATCTCGTCTATTGAAATCAAATCAACTATGGTACTGCAGTGCATATAATGCTTTACAGTGTTGCTACTGAAAACAAAATCACACAAGCATGGATCCCTGGGCGACGAGAAGTCAATGGAACTGAGCTAATTTCCTGGCGAAGAAGCTGCGACAATCAGTACGAAAGAAACGGAAACGTTCATCTTGTGGGCGCCCATACAAAGCACTATACAAAATGGTTCGATAGTTCAATAAATTAATGGCTTTCACCAGTGACAAATTAAGACAGCACGTAGCGGTGTCATCTACACAGATAAGGGTATTTTTTGACGGATCATATTGCTTTTGTACCCAAAGACCAGAGAAAAACTAAGCAGATACCACTGGATTGCTCCGTAATTGCAAGCATAATGAGTTGGACAAACGGATAAATAAATCCGGTGAAAGAACACATTACAACCATTAATTCTAACGAAGTGCCGTGATAACAGGTTAGGGTACAATAGACCACCGATGGCAGTGCATTCCTCAGATTTCAATTTATCTGTTAATATGCTATTGAATCTGTCTTTGTGTTTATATGACAGCTTTCTTGAGGGCTTCCAAAGGTCTTTCTAATCCTCTTTAATCATTAACTGTGAAACATATGTATTTGCGCAAATTGGACGAGAAAATGTCTTTAGTAAGGACTAGCTTGATCTTGATTATCTTTTTTGCATTCTTGAAAGACATGGAGTCAATACTGACTTCTCAAAGAAGGTCCTAGCTTCCTCAATATCTGCGACTAGCAATTCTTAAAGCTGCATTTTGGTTTTACTGTTGTGGTTCTACTTTGTTTTCAACCAATTCTCTTTTCGAATTTCACAAGATATTCTAAAACCTCAAATCAACTTAAACGTTTGCCAAAAATCCGGCCAACCCTAATGTTTGAGTGTATATGATTTTAATTGCGGCATAAACTGAAAAGCGCTGGGACTTGAAATAAGTCAGTGAAAACAAATGTAATGACAGGCAACTTGTTAAAACAGTTTTTGTTCCACAGCAAAAGCATTTTTTCCACAGCATTGCCGCACAAAGCCCTCACACATACATACACACCCACACACATGCATGTCTTATTATGTGTTCATCTTGTTATGTTCTGTGTTATTATGTGCCGTTATGTGCTGACAATATTAATGTCAGCGCGGCCGCAAATGCCGTCGTGGGTACTTAAATCGCACAGCCGCTTATTATCACATTACAAAAGGCAACAAAAACAGCAGCAACAACGGCATCGATGGCGGCATGCTGAGCAGCATGGCAGCGCATAAGAACATAAGTCATTGATTATTTATTATTTATGCACATAAATACCTTACAAATGTCGCGCGTGTTTTGTTGTTATTTCATGTATTTGCTATTGCCACACAACCGTGGCAACAACACACACACCCCCGCACATCTAAAGGTTATAACAAAATTACAATTTCGCAAATGTCAACAACGCCTGTCAAATTTAACACCTCAACGGATGCGCACGGTTCCGGAAATTCGGCTGCAGATGCCAGGCGCACAACCGCAATTTTATGGAGCGAAATTACCGGTGTTGCAACACCAACAACAACAATAACAATGTGATTTGGTGTGAACTGTTATGATTTTGTTATTACGAATAAGTGTCAGCGAGCGTTTGTAGGTGTCTGTGTGTGGGTCGCCACATGTACTTTTGACAGCTGTCATGACGGTTGACAACGCCCGCATGTGACATGCGCCAGACGAGTTGCGGTGCTACAATTTTAGCTGGAAAAGAATAAATCACATTTCTGTGAATTTTTTCAAATTGTGGTTTCTCACACACCACTACATATAACTACATATATGTATGTGTACTCAATCTGCGATGACTTCTGCTATTAAGCAACTGCAAGGTGAGTGACGCTTTAATTTCCGTTCGGTGTGGATTCTAAGAATCCGTTCTTTTTTGCCAAAATTGCCCGGTGCTTCTCTATAAAAAACTTTCCATAACCTTTGACATTATTTACACATATGCATAAGTATGTACGATATATAGGTATACAGAGGTACTGGATTTAGTAGAGCTTTTATGGAAAATAAAGTAAATTCTGAACTTTAAAAGAATCCATGCAAGGGAAACCTATTGTTATTGATTGCTTTATTATGAGGAACTGGATTTACTCTGAATCATAGAAAACATCACAATCGACAGAAAGTCAGTTTTGCAATACTTTCTAGGTGGAGATTTGTTGTAGTAGCATTTAACCAGGTGAGCTCCTGGAAAAGCAATATCCTCCTTTTCGCTAGATACTCGCGCGACTTTGAAGCTGTGTTCCAAATAAGAGCGAATGCAATCTCTGCTCTTGCCACCAGATATTGAAACGGTTAACAGGTGCAAACCTCAACCAAGGGACGGTGGATCCGGACTTCCATTCGCGGATAGATAGACAACATGGGACCTAAACTTGCACCTAACTCAAGCACTGAGTGGACATGCATCCTTCAGAAGCTATGTGTTCGGATTCCATCACGACCTTAGTCCGTACTGTCCGACGTATGCTGAGTGCATAGAAGACTTTAAATATGTATTTTTTAATGCCCTCGTTTTTTAAATGTAAGGGAAAAGTTAAAAACTTCACTTGGCCTTAGTTTGTCGGTGGAAAATTTGACAGAACTCATGTGTCAGTTCTCTGGTACTCGTATATGGAAAGCTGTCAGCTCTAGTTATGAGAAAACCAAGCCATATACAGTATATTAGGCATCTGTCAGCCCGTAAGATAGATGAGACTTAAAGTCTTTCTGTCTCCCATGAAATAATACTTAATCCGGTGGTTCCGTGTAAGAAATATAAGTTGGGAGTAGGTAAGGTTTAGCCGGTTAAAGTTCCGCGTTCCGGCTTTCCAAGCTTCTTCTTATTTAAGAAAAAACTGTGGACATAGCCGGCGTTACTGCGAAATTTACTATCATACTCCGAAAACTTAACACATTAAGGGTCCCAGAGAGGGACGTTTTGAAATTCTTTCTTACTTTAACTGCATACCTGATAACTTGGACCACAGCGCTGCGGAATCTACTCCTAGCCTCATATTTTCCGCGTCTATATCTCCAAGAAATATGTGGGTGGAGCAGATCGCTGAACAAGAGATACAGAGGGAAGAGAGATACAAATGCACTTCAACGAAGTGCGGCTTCTTCTAGAGCGACAGAACTGCTATACAAACCTTGAGTTCGCTAACCGTAAGCTCAAAGCTAGTCAAGTAGTGCATGATCATCTGGCTCAGAGTGGAACGTAGAAGGTCTATTAAACTGCTAGCTATTAGCAAGGTTCACATCGCCGTAATGATAGTCGTCCTAACTGGACAGTGTCCCATTGGGTAACGCTGTGGGGCAAAAGGTTTACGAGATCGCAGCTTGTCAAATGTGCAAGATGCGATGAAGTCTAGACACTTTCTTCTCCACTGTGAATCATCTCGGCTGTAATTTTTTTACAAACCCAGCGAATTGGCTGGAATTCATATTAGCCCCCGCAATAAATTTGTGGCAGACTTTAAAGGTGTTGTCGATATGCGACGGACTTTTTGATTCATATAAATACCCAGAAGTTCTGGGCGTCACAACGGACAAACATCTTTCGCTGTCCAAGTGAGAATATTCGTGGACTCACGAGAAATCAGCCTACAGGTATTTATCAGACCGCAGCCGTCCGCACTTTGTGCACCCAGTTGACAAACAATTATGCCCTATCCAGCTCCTTAGTGGATTTGATAAAATACCTGATTTTTTCCACTCCAGCTACTCAATGTTTTTTAAATTGAAATATTGGGAGAGATCTAAAATATCCTGGCTTAACCTGCTAAAGGCCGTCCATCCGCAAAGTTAACGTCGCAGCGTCCTATTATTCACCGCAAACACCTCCAGTCTTTTAAGTACCGATTTGGGTCCTCGTTTGGCTAAGCACAAGCAGGTGTGTAAGTCTTATATCAGAAATGCTCCCTAAGCCATAAATAGTGCAAACTTCGACCTATTAATTTTTCTCTCAACACATTTCGACACAAAATTAAATCGGAGAAAATTTAACTTCATAAAACTGTAGGAAATCACGCTTAAAGTCTAATATTTCATGCAACAGTTTTTAAACAGTAAATAAAGTATAATAGTTCACAGCAATTATGTCATTATGATGGCTTACTGACAGCTTGCTGACAACTCAAATGTGTTCAAGTGTCAAGAGACTGTCTAATTTTTTCACCGACTGAGAACGGTCCTAAACAGCAAAGGATAGCAAAATATGACCAAGCAAAGGTACAAAGAAAAAAAACTGACTCCAGGAAGCAGACGGCAAAACTCGTGAAGGAGTGTGAGGAGTAAGGTTTGTACAGAATATAATTTAATTCATATATACAAATCTACAAATCTACACATCTTCAACATCTCATACACTTTAGCAAATAGCGAAATCAACAGGCAGCCGAGAGTGAAAAGGGTTACGGTGGAGCGGTGTGCCGAGCAGACAGACAGAGAGACAGGCGAGCAGGCAGCAGCTGTCAGTAGAATCCGCAGTCACAGCATCAAGTCTTCGCCACACTCGCTTGACAGCACACTGCACACGGAGCAACAGTTGACAGAGGGAAAGCGGGTGTGTGTGTGTGTGTTTCTCAGAAGCTCACGCTAGGGGTTTGTGTGGGCGCTAAGGCTAAAACTGAAGCCGAAGCTAAGCGCAGCGCAACAAATGTCATAATTTATACAATAACATTACCGAAGCGGGCGGGTGTGCAGGTAAAGGAGATAGTAAGAACTACAAATGCAACAACTGCCAGCAACAAGCGACAAGTGAGCGCTAAAACAGTTAGCTACAAACATACATATATAGTCGTACATCAGGGATAGCTCAGCATAAATAGAAATAAGTACAAATACAACAATAGCAGTAACAATGTGCAGAACAAACGGCACGACAGCAATCTGGATAACAAACTTGTTGACAACATCATTTTCATATTTGACTAGCCACACACACACATATACATATACATGCATTTCCATTTGTGGCAGGAGTAAGTCAGCGCTTCCAACTGGCTTTGTGTGTGTGCCGAATTCGTAGTCGTAGTGAGTGAGTATTTCTGAGATATAGTATGTAAAGCGAGCTAGTGGGTTGCCAGCATGCTTGGCTGGCAGCTCTAGCTTGTTGAATGTCAACACACAGCAATCGCTTATTCAAAGGATTTTGAAATTTCATAAATACAATTTTCACATGCAGGCGGCAGCTATCTTCCGGTATAAAAAGCGCCAACCGTTATTTTTTGTTGGTAAATAAAATCCTGGGATTCCTCAAACTTTAAATATTTGAATTGAGTGCCTAGTTCCGTTTGTTGTTAGAATATGATGAATGTTTTCGAAGGTATTTCGGAGATAAAAATTTAAAGGAGGAGAAGTTTTTACAATAGTTGTTTTTACAATTATTAATTTGTTCCATGGAAAGACCGAAATAAACACAGCGCCGTTAGACATCGCGTAACCCGAAGTTTAGTACTTGTTTTTCTTTCTTCGACGTTGATTTTATGGTAAAAAAAAAATTTTCTAAATACCGTCTATGACCTAACCGAAGGGTATCTCAACGTGGTGTTCAGCTGTCTGTTTAGAAGCGGCCTAGCCGTCAACCCAAGTAAAATCGTTTTCTTTATTAGGTTGGTATAAGAATCCGAACTTTTCTTTCCCCACATTCGGAGGCTCACATCTTCACCTGTTGATAAGGTATGGGCTTAGCATTGATAGAAAGCTTTAAAGGAGGCCATATATTGGAAGGCATCAGTTGCCTTATGTTGCTATAGAAGTGTTATAGAGGAAAAGAGGGTCCCCCATATAAGGTATTGTTTTTACTCTACGAAACCGTTCAGAAATCAAAAATCTTCTATTTGTATGATAAAGGGTGCTCGAATAGACTACACTCTTTAACTTGTTCAAAGAGCAGCCCTCTTCGGCGTCTGTGATACACTGCGGACTACACCAACAATACAACTTAATACCATTTTACACTTAGCACCTGTGGATATTGTTGGCAGGTACATTAGTGAGAAGTGCGCTCTAAGGCTCAAATAAGCTGGGTATAAGAAGAGGTCCGAAAAGGACACATCGATTTTCTCTCACTCTTCAACTGCATGCCTGAAAACTTGAATCAAGCGTAGCGGCAACTTTTTCTCTGCTTATATACTAACGAGGGGTATGTGATTTAGGAGAAGTTGCTGGTGAAGTGGTGTAGTGGGTGTTTCAAGAATGGGTTGAAGTTGTAGACATTACTGCAAAGCCGTTGATCTAACCAGAGGGGCAGCTTTGCCATGCTGTCAACGAAAAGGGACCATGTTTTAGCCCTCGAACATTGGACTTGGCGTGCGCTTAGCAGGTGGGGTTCGACTACCCGCTTCTGTGCGGCTGTAAGATGCCTTTGGCCTAAAGCAGATTACAAGAGATCTACTGAACTGCTTGCCATTCATGCGGCGATTCATGCACAGGTTTAAAATCTTTTCAGACGCTAGTTATGAAAGTTATATGAAAGGGGTGAGGTGAAAACATCCAAGCAATTTCTCTTGCCTTGTCCAGCCTTATGTTGAAAACCCTCGAAAGTCTTACTTTCGGCGAACCAGAGTCATAGCCTAAACTGGCATAACTCTCCTCAACAACTTTATGATAGGCTCAACGCACTTTGTCGATTTGTGACGTACTTATAATCTATTGTATAGGAACGTACAACCGTTTTAAGTTGGCCAAGAAATCCCTGTAGGGATCGACATCTTCATCCAACCAAACCTAAAATGTCACACTAGGAGGACCACATGAGAATCGTGATTTGCGAGCCAACCAAAGTAACGTTGAAAACGCTAAAGAGGTAGTTGGATTCTTTAACGTTAGGAAGATTGAAGTTGGAACAAATATATTTCTGTTATAACTCAAACTCAGAATTTAAGTGCAAACATAAGATGCGATATACATATATATTGAACGGATGCATGAAATCCCAATTAGCTTCATTAATGTCACTTACTTCGATCGTTCGAAGGGAGGAGATCGGAGGACAAACTACTTTTAACAAAAGATATGTATTTTCTTAGAAGGAATGAGCTAAATGCCATAAAATTTGAAAGAAAATTCACTTCTTAAGCACCTGGTGTTTTTGGAGAAGATTGAACGAAAGCTCGAGGAGATACAAACCTTCTGAGAGATGAAAGCTTCAGGATATTACTCAATAGAGTTACAAACTTTTCAAAAATGATCACTTAAATTAGCTCGTATGTCAAATAATGGTTAAAAAGATATTATTTTTCAAATAAAAATAAGTTTTTCTCTAAGACTTATAAGACCTTGTACTTCCCATTTCTTAATTATGCCACACATTTTTTCAAAAGAATTTCAAATCGCTGAACAGATTTTTTTCTCATTCTGCAGCAGCCTAAAATGTATCACATTTTAGCGAAAAATTCACAAAAAACGAGTGTGTACATTTTAATTATGTCTAAAGAGCAACCAAAATATAAAAAGGCAAAATTTCATTCCGCTAATTTTCATCAAATATTTTTCTTTACTATTTTCATAAAATCAAAAAAGAACGGAAAATCCTTTCACATGCAGCTACTTATTGCCATTCATATAAATATATCAGTAGACTGCTATTAAAATGCAAATGCACATGAAAAGCAAGCCTTGCTTGGCTGTGAGTCTGCTGCATTTAGTTATCACGGCGCACCTGCTGCACCCCGCGCCTTTAAATAAATTATATTAATATGTCCTGCAAATTGTGCTGATGCTCAGAAATTCCATAAGGACGCAGGCAAATGAATGAATAAGTGTGCTTATTACACATGTAAGCATAAGTACAGCAACAACAACACTGATAAATAGCAAATGTAATGCAACAACTATGGCACAATGTGTGCGAATATGAGTGGGAGCACAGATGACGCTTAAGCAGACGCCGTCTTTCGGACGCTGGAGGATATAAGCTTGGACACACACATATTTTTAGTGATATTTTCTCTCCAAGAAGCTGCTAATTTTTTCCAACCACTGTTAACAAGCCATACCCATCCAAATCAAGTGCTTGTATGGACAACTTTTATGTTTCACGAGCTATCAGCACAAAATTTTGCTTGCATCCATTACCTGAAGAAGTGATCAAATATTCGTAAAAATTGTTTGGATCGGAAAACTATAACTTATGTATAGCTGCCATACAAACTGACCTATAAAATGAACTCCTTGTTTGGAAAACCTTTTATACGACGAGGTATCTAAGCGAGTTTTAACTAAAACTGTTTTCCAAAACAGCGCTATAATCTCAGGAGAAGTTGCTCAGATCAGACCACTATAGCATATAGCTGCCATGAAAACTGAACGATAAAATTTAAGTCTTTGTATGAACAACTTTCCTACTTGACAAGATATCTCCAGGAAATTTTGTATATATTATTTCCTAAGGTAATATTATAATCTCTAAAGAAATTGTTCAGATCGGACCACTCTAGCATATAGCTGCCATAGAAACTGAAAGATCGAAATTAAGTCTTTATATGAACAACTTTCCTATTTGACAAGATATCTTCTTGAAATTTGGCATAGATTATTTCCTAAAGCAGCACTATAAACACTGAAAAAATTGTTATGATCGGAGCACTATAGCCTATAGCTGCCATACAAACTGACCTATCAAAATCAAGTGCTTATAAGGAAAACTTTTTCAATTGATTAGATAACTTCAGTAAATTAGGTACATATTATTTTCCTAAGCAACGCTACAGTCTTCAATATCCATATTGATCAGATCGAACCAAGTTAAAGATCTTTTTTACCCTTTTCTGCTATCAGTCAAAGATATTATAGCTCCAGTGTAGCTTGTCCTCGAAACAAGTGTGTCTAAGCACATGACGCACACTGCCCTCTTGCTGTAATGTACTTATATATCATAACTGCTTTTACTTTAACGGTACCAGTAGCTGCGTCATGCTGCTGCACTTTCGCTTGCCTCGCTGTTGCAGTTTATGGCGCTCGAGCATATTGAAAGGCATAAATCAGACCGCCAAAGTGCACACAGCACAAACAACTGCACAGACAAATAGTCAAGGCATACATAACGGCACATATGAATAACAACAATAACAGTAAGCACAGCACAGCGCACATTTATATGGAAATAAATTCTCATTCGCGTTCACTTTCATAGACACGGATGTACACATAAAACACCCACGCACATACACAAACACACACACATAGAGTCACTCATATGCATAAGCCCATTTGCAATTACATTGGCATTTACATTTACATTTGCAATTTGCATGCGAGTAATGAATGAGTGAACGAATTGCATTTGTTGCTGTTGTTTTTGTTGTTATTGTTATTGTCGCCGAGGACTCAGGACTCAGAGGCGCGCTGTGTCATCGTCGCCGATATGCACTGATATGTGCTACTTGTCGTATACGTAATTTCCAGTCATTACCTCCAAAGTGCGGCGATAGCTGCCAACACACACACCCACCCACACATACACACTTGCTTTCGCTGCATCCACGCACTGCTCTCCTCACTTCACATCATATTTAGTGTTATTATTATTTATTGCTTTGTCTGCCTTCTTTGGCTGCATTAGCGTAGCACCATTTCAGGCGCACAAGCAGCACGCAAGACGAGTTACAACAACAACCATAACAACAACAACGGCCGTTAAAAGCAACAGTGACGTTAAAACTTTCATGTGCGCCGCACGCCCTGCCAACGGCACTGGCGCTGTCACAATGTTGCAAGCAACAAATGCAATGAAATAATTTCGATTGCGGTGGCGGAAGAAGACGCGCGCGCGGCAACGGAAGGAAATTGTAAACATTTCATAATTACAAAGCGGCGTGTGCAGAGACGAGACGCATTTCGTTTTTGCGAATTTCATGGGAACTCAATGTGAAAATTTTGTCATTCGCAAAAAGTTCCACCAAAAATGCAACGACGTCGATGGCGGGACTGTGCGACACGGCGGCTGCAGTTAATCAGAAGAGCTGCTTGCGTTGCTTGAAGTTGCGACAGTAGTAAATGAAGGCGGTAAAATTCAATTTTTTTGTCGGAAATGGAAGTTTTTTTCAAAATTACTGGGTTTAACCCTGAAAAGTTGGAAATTGGTAATGCTAAGTATTTGAAGGAGTGACACAAATGCACAAGTTTTTACATGCATAGACACTTAGAAAGTTGTTAGAAATTGCAAAATTTGCTAATTACCGTGAGAACGTTGCGATTGTGTTGAGCTCTGATTTGATAGATAATTATATAACTTTTTAGATATTAGATAATAAAAATTACTAAAAATTGAAAGCAAATAATCACCAAAAGCGCATTCCAAGCTTAATATCGACTAGTTAAGAAAAATATATTAATCTTCCTCATCTTCTTTATTATCACAGACACAGCTTACGCGGTTATAGCCGAGTTCAGAAAAGCGCGTCTGTCATTTCTTCCTTTCGCTGTTTGGCGCCAATTAGAGATTCCAAGTATAGCTAGGTCCTTTTTCACCTGATTTTTCTAAGACGGACGGAGCGGTGCTTCCTTTGCTTCCACTGACAAGTACTGAATCAAAAACTTTCAAAGCTGGATTATTTTCATTCACTCAGACGACATGACCAAGCCAGCGTAGCCACTGTCTTTTAATGCGCTGAACTTTGTCGTCGTAAATCTCGAGCGACTGCGGCATTCGCCGTTGCCAATGCGCAAAGGACCTTAAATCTTCCGCAGGACTTATCTCTCATAAACTCATTACGCCGTCTCATCAGATGTTGTCATCCTCCTCTACACCATATAGTAGGACCGGGACGATGAGTGACTTGCAGAATTTGGTCCTTGTTCGACGAGAGAGGACTTAACTTCTCAATTGCCCACTCAGTCCGAAGTACCATCTGTGGAGAAATTTTATTCTGCGTTGAATTTCTAGGTCGGCGTTATTTTTAAGGTTCCAAGATAGACGAAATTATTTACGAAAATCATAACTGTTCACAGTGACGTGGGAGCCAAGTCGCGAAACTGGTTGTTTGATGTCACGAGATATTTCGTCTTTCCGTAGTTCACCACCAGACCTTTTAGCTTCCAACTTGGAGAAAGAGGAACTAACGGCGCGTTGTTGATATCAATATTATCGGCGAGCGCCAGGAGCTGTACACTCTTATATAAGACTGTACCTGCTCGATTAAGCTCTGCAGCTTGAATTATTTTCTCCAGGAGTAGATTGAAGAAGTCGCACGATAGGGAGTCTAAAGCCTCGTTTGGGTCGAACGACTCGGAGAGGTTCTTCCTGATCCGTGGAGATAAAACATACTGCCTATCTCGCAACGTTACAATCGACCACAACACGTACGGGATGTGATAGATACCGAGTGCTGAAGGGGGAAGCGAGACGTATTTGCAGACAAAAAAGGGAGAGACAAAAATGCGTTTGTATGAAGAGCTTGACAAGCTGACCGACAGGGGTAAAGCTCAAAAATATGAAAAGATCCGGCGACTATCAAAAGGTTTCTAGACTGGAGCATATTCTTATAGAATCCGGTGATCTGGTGACTGATGACCAGAGCATACCAAATTATGGAGGAAACACTTGAAATATTTTTCACAAAAAGTAAAAAGAAAATTATCACCAAGCTTTGCAAATAGCGGAAAGCAGCTTTTGAAATGCCCACAAATATGATATACATAAATAGCAATGTGGAAATAACTTAAAAATAATCATTTGGAAAACCTTAAAATTCGTTTGTCATTGCCGGGTTATTGGAAAAATACTTTCTAATAACATTCAGACTCATTAACTAGTAAAACCCACTTTTTTGGCATTACTTTATTCTAATCTCGCATCACTGCTACAAAATAATAAAATATGTTTGCATATACTATATTAGTGTGGGTCACAAAATTTTTTTTTTTTGCTTGGTACTTTGTAAAATTGGATTTTAGACATCTCTAAGAAAGTTTTCCAAGTATGAGCTCTTAATTTTAACGGGCAGGTCGTCCACCTTAGATTTGTTCTTATTATCGGCAAAAAATCAAGAAATTCGCTATATTTTGAAATTTTTGTATAAAAAAGGGAAGAATGCTATACAAGCCACCAATGAAATTTGTGAAGTTTACGGAAACGATGCTGTGTCAGTTCGTGTAGCACAATATGGGTTTGCTCCCTTCCGTTCTGAAAAATTTGATGTGAAAAATGCATTTTGCTCTGGTCGACCTGTCGTTGAAAAAGTCTATGAAATTATGGAGCACCAGGCCATGACATCGCTAAGGAACTTAACATTTATAACGGTTTTGAACCATTCAAAAAAGGCGGGCTACAAAAAGAAGCTCGATGTTTGGATACCACATGAAAAATTTGATGGACCGAATTAACATCAGTGATTCTTTGCTGAAACGAAATGAAATCGAACCATTTCTGAAGCGAATAGCAACAGGAGACAAAGAGTGGATCAAATACGATAACATGCGTGAAAAAGATCATGGTCCAAGAGTGGTGCAACTCAACAAATGGTCGCAAAGCCAGGATTGACGCCTCGGGATGTTAAGCTGAGTGTTTGGTGGGATTGGAAAGGAATCATCCACTATGAACTGCTCCAGCGTGGTCGAACGATTGCTTCTACATTTTACTGTCAACAACTGATAAGATTGCAGCAATCAATCGAAAAAACGGCCAGAACTGAGGAACAGAAAGGGGTTCGTCTTCCATCACGACAACGCTTGACCACGCATATCTTTGATGACTCGGCAAAAACTGGAAGAGTTTGGCTGAGAAGTTTGGAAGCATCCACCACATAGCTCTGACCTTGCACTATCGGACTACCAATTGTTTTGCTCAATGCAGAACTCCCTTAATGGAGTACAGTTGGCTTCAAGAGAAGCCTGTGAAAATTACTTTTCGCAGTTTTTCGCCGAGAAACCATAAAAGTTTTACACTGATGGAATAATGTCTCTAGCGGAGAAACGGCAAAATATGTTCCACCAAAATGGTACATATTTGATTCTTAAAAGTTCATTATAAATATAAAAAAAATAACTAGTTGAAGTTTGATTAGAAATACGAAAAGACTTTTTCCTAATATATGATATTAAGAAAATATATAAACCTCTAAGGCGGAAGACCTTCGCGTTATTATTTTGAGCTTATACTTGGAAAAACTTTCTTTACGGTGTCTAAGAACCTATTTCTCAAAACAAAAGTGATTGTTTTTTTGACCCACCCTAATGAATATCTGTACATTTGTATACGCCAATGCTTTATACAGCAGCCAGTTCATTAATTGAGTCTGCTTATCGCAAATATTGTTGCAAATTAAAAGCAAACTACTAATTACACGCCTATATAGAGGTGAGCATTATAATAATTTAAATAATAACATACATTCATCTGCGCACACACATACACACACAGATATATGCGAACAAATGTTAGCCACAACACAAATAAGCAAATGCTTTAAAGACTTTTCGCACGTTATATGCGCATTTGACGCTTTTTATTTACAAAAATATAAGCAGCATACAAACGTACACTCCTATAAATGAATAGTATATCTGTATGTTAATATATACATAAATATATATTTACAAAAATAAAAAATAATAATAAAGTTATTTTTTGTCTATTTTCGCATTAATGCTGTTTAATGTTTCCTGTGGGCAAATAGGCGCACACATATACATATACTTATATGTGTAAATAATATATGTGTATATGTAACTATGTATATTTGTAAATATATACTCATATTTATTGGCCGTTGGTGGAAATGTTATCTTAATTGTTGTGACGTGTCAATGTGGAAAAAACAACAATTGCCAACAAGTGTGCAATTGTTTCCGAAACTATTTTGCCGCAGTGAATAAATCAAATTAAAAATTCGTGAAATTTATTATCAACACAAAAACTGATAAAGGAGAATTATAATGAAAAATTAAAATTGAAAGTCAATGTTAATGACTTAATTGTGGTTTTGCGGTGCTTGCAACGTGAGCACTGAGCAAGATATAAAATCTCTAAATGAATGGTGAGCAAGTATGTATTTTTTTTCAAACTCGTTAAAAAAATTTCATGGAAAATGTCATAATTTTACGTTGGAAATTCTAGGGAAAAAATAAAACTGAAATATATAGTCACCACAAAAAGTTACCCACATAGATCAAGTTCTTCAAAAATAGTAATGATGCCTTAAAACTGTCAAATGGAGCAGAGGAGGGTTTAAAATATAATTAAAGAGGCATATAATAATCTATGTGTTTTTTATTTAGTTTTATGAAAATTTTAACTTTTGCGATATTTTTCTGTCACAAGTAAATATACATCCCCATTCACGTCTTAAGGGGCACACATAATGTCATCGTCTAAAAAAAGCGCCAAAACTCTTTCCATGCATTAACAAGGCTGAAAGGTCTTTGTAAGCGATTACAAAAAAGTACTCGGAAATTATAAATAAAACGCAAAGTATTTAAATATTTATCAATTTTTATTTTGTCGCCTTCAAAGTAATCCCCACCAGATGTAATACGCTGACACCAACGATTTTGCCAGTCCTCGCAACATAAGCACTTTTTGGGATGGCCTTCGGCTCCTTCAGAGAATTTTCTTTATCCTCTTCGATCGAGTGAAAACGAGTTGAACAAAGCGGCAGTTTTCAGTTTTTCTTTTTGAAAAAATTCAGATTTATCAGTACGAGCAGAGCAAGAACGCGTCTCATACCCAAAATATCCACCAAAATCATTCGAACGGACTTGCGCGAGATGTCCAGGTCTCTTGTAATAATTCTAACATCAGTGTAAAACTTTTCTGGTTTCTCGGGAAAAACTGTGACAAGTAATTTTCACAGGCTTCTCTTGAAGCCAACTTCACTTCATTAAGAAAGTTCTGCTTTGACCGAAACAAATGGTAGTCCGCTGGTGCTGCATCAGAGCTATATGGTGGATGTATCAGAACTCCCCAGCCAAGCTCTCTTAGTTTTTGCCGAGTCATCAAAGATGTTTGTGGTCTTCCAAAGATGGAAGACGAAGCCCTTTCTGTTGATCAGTTCCTGCGGTTTTTTCGATTGCTTGCTTTAATCTCAACAGTTGTTGACAGTAAAATGTAGAATCAATCATTCGGCCAAGCTGCAGCAATTCATAGTGGATGATTCCTTTCCAATCCCACCAAACACTCAGCATAATCTTTCGAGGCGTCAATCCTGGCTTTGCGACCATTTGTTGAGCTTCACCACGTTTGGACCATGATCGTTTTCGTACATTATTGTCGTATTTGATCCACTTTTCGTCTCTTACTAATATTCGCTTCAGAAATGGTTCGATTTCATTTCGTTTCAGCAAAGAATAGAAGATGTTAATTCGGTCCATTCAATTTTTGACATACAATTCATGTGGTACCCAAACATCAAGCTTCTTTTTGTAGTCAGCCTGTTTCTAAATGGTTCAAAACTGTTTGATGATGAATGCTAAGTTCCTTATCGATGTCATGGTTGTTTACATGACGGTCGTGGTCAATACTTTCCAGAATTTCATAGACTTTTTCAACGATAGTTCGACCAGAGCGAGGTGCATCTTTCACATCAAAATTTTCAGAATGTAAGCGAGCGAACCATTGTTTTGATACACGAACTGATACAGCGCTGGAGATATACGACTGCAATGACATCTACCTACAAAATACGAAAAGTCTTTTTCGACTATCCAATATATATGAATACGATGACTTGTATTTCTCCAGATGTCAGTTGGCAGCTGTCAAACGATTTTCAAATGTTTTTGGAAGCTTGACGATTTTAGTTGGTTAAAAACTCACACTTTGTTGCTCGTTGGTGAATATTTGACCAAAAACCATGGCGTAGCGATGTACCTGCTTCCATATCCCCTGCATATGGCTCCGTGTGACTCTTTCTTATCTTCAAAAATAAAACGAGCTTTAAACGTTCTTAAAGGGCCGTCGATCGTTTTACAAGATAGATAAAAATCGGTGAAAGAGCTGAGACTATGCCAAATATTTTAAGTTTGAAAAGTGCTTCGACGATTGGGAGAAGCGCTGGCGTCAGTACATAATGTCGAATGGGAACTACTTTGAAGGTGACAATATCATTAATTATTTCGTGATATTGTGAACGCACCTCGTACTTGTCTAGTTACTAATATCGTTTTATACAGAAAATATGTGATAAACAAACGCAAATGAATTCCGAGAAAAAAATTTAATTACAAGAACCTAGAAAGCTTGTTCAGCTTAAAAAGTCAGTATACGAATATACATATGTATGTATGTATGTATGTACATCTATATATATACGTGCCTAGGAAACGAAAGGAAATTGGTTAAATGTTACGATATCTGAAATTTCCTTTTTCATCTACTACACACGCACACACACACACACACAGTATTCATTACATTGATTACCGCACGACTGCGAGTTATTTATGTCAGTGGTTATTAGCTGAAATTTCCGCATTAACTTGTACGAGTATTTTTAGGCCAACCAAACACAACCGAATATAGCAGCCGGCTTTTCCACACGCGCTCACTGCACTGGGGAATCACTCTCATTGATTGGCTGCATTGATACCCACATATCGGTTATTGTTTGTATGTATGCTTATAAGTCGTCGTGCGTCATTTAAGTTGATATTCATATGCAAGTCGCACACACAGCTACTCACATACATGTGCATGCATGACAATTTAAGCCAACTTGGCTGGCAGGCGCATACGTCATAAGCCGGTTCACGCGCTCTCGAACACGCACACTTCCATACACACATAGATCCAACATAATAAACGCCTTCGCCATCAGCGCACTCGCCGCCCCGCGTTCGAGGTGGCAATGCCAGGCCGCTTATCTCGACTTGTTTTGAGTGCAAATATTTTGCGCTCTTCGCGCTGCAAATAAGCGCTGATTGTGCACAGACGCTTGAGCCAGCTGAGTGGCAGATTAAGTTCTTAGCGTCTCACTCAGACCCGGTTTTGTTTACGAGACGCTCGAACTTGAAAGCCCCCCAAGCGGCTAGAAGTCAATTTTGCCGGTTTTTCCCTTGTTTCTGTTTACATTTGCTTGGCTCAGCCAATTAGTATGCATGCTCGTAGTTTGGCTCGCACACACACACAAACACACATATGAGCTGAGCTGAGCAGCTGTGCGCTTGGCGTGATTACTGCTGTTTATGCGTCGTGCTCTCACTTCGCGCACAGGCATTGTATTTGTCATCATTTGTCATAAAAATCTGGCTGTTGTTTGGCTAATTTTATTTGTTTTCAACTTTTGTTTTGTTTGTTTTTTATTGCTGTGTGCCGCTGCCAGTGGACTGAGCTTAGCTCTAAGCGAAGACGCGCTTGGTTGGTCAGTTGCCGCGCAACACTTTTCGTCGAAGGTAGTCGAGCCAAAGCGAACGGCTGCTGCAGTGTAGCGTGTATTTACATACAAATTTGCTTTGCAGGAAGCAAACAGACGATTTCATAAAAACTAAAATTTGTGTGACCTTTTTGTGCGTTCATCATAATTTTTACTGCCGTTGACTTTGTTAGTTGTCTATTTCCAATTTGACGGGTGTTTTGTGTTCAGCGACATGAAGCGATTGTTATTGTTGGCCCTGTGCGCGGCCGTGTTGAACTTGAGCGCATTGGTGCAAGGCGAGGGGCAGGGGTAAGTGTACACTATATGTTAAGCGAGTTGAACTGACTAATATGATGAAATGGTACGATATATGTATATAAAAAATTGGGACTACAGTTTAGATTTAGTATGAAAAATAGGTATTCCATGTCGTCACCATAAATGCAAATTAATGTAATATCACTTTTCATAAGTTTACAGGCGACTTGAGTTTTTGGTTAAATAGTTATAAATTGGTTATAAAATAGATATAAAATGGTTATACATATTGGTTATAATATAATTATAAAATCGTTATATATTGGGTATAAATTGGGTATACAGTGGTTATGAAATGGTTATAAAATAGTTATATATTGGTTATAAATTGGTTATAAAACAGTTATGAAATGGTTATATATTGGTTATAACTGACAGCGGGAGCTGACAATTTTAAACACATGTATGGAATATAATGTACTAAATTGTAAGCAATAAAAAACTCAATTTCGATTTTATTGAATTTTTGATGATACCTTGTTTTGCATTTTAAGTGACGATATAAAGTTTATGTTACAAGTAGATGTGAGAGAATCGAAAAATATAAATTCTTATTTTTGATTTACATATGTATGTTAGTATTTTTATTTTTTTTTGGTCTGTATCAATAATCACCAAAAACTGCGATCTGATCTATTTTTCTCGGCTATTTTCAACCAAATCTGCTACATCTCTTTAAAATAGTTGAGGAGTCAGAGTAGCTTGGATGAAAAATTCCGTAATTGAGGTGGAGATCAGAGAAACTGTTCCAATTAGAACGCACTTCAGTGCTGAACTCTTTAGTTTAGTTAGACCAAGCAACTATTACCATATCTCTTAGAGCTTAGAATACTACACTCGTCAAGAGTTAATCAACCTAATGTGTTTTTATCTAGCATTTTGAAATATCATTTGGACCTTAAAAAGTGGAAACACGATTAGTTACAAGATCTCTAAATTTTTTCGGAAAACAGCATTGTGTTAACGTCTATGAAACAATGCCGACTAAAAGGATGTCATGAAAGGTATTTTTACTGACGATGGTTCGCGGATCTCTGCTTACGACACGGAAACAGACGATCAATCGACGGAATATCGTGGCGAAGGTGAACCGTAGCCGAAAAGACCACGTCAAAGCATGTCAAAAATCAAACTTATGTTGACAGTTCTCTTCGTTTATCGAAATGTGGTGCACTCCGAATTCCTTCCGATCAGCTAAACTGTCAACAAGTTATATTATTTGAGTTTTATGCGTCCTTTACGAGAAGCCATTGGTAAAAAGAGGCCGCAATTATAGGCCGACGACTCCTATTTTTTGGACACGATAATGTACCGTCTCGTACTGTATTGGTTCTTCTTGATTTTTGCCAGCGCATTCGCCTGATTTAGCTTCTGGCTTTCAGTAAAGTCAAGTGACCGCTCCGGAGAAACCGTTCGGCAAACTTAATTAGCTCGATGTATCATATTCAATATAAAAATGTCACTTTTTTTAGTTTTTTCTCGAGCTCGCAAAGCATTACGTTTCCACCAAGGCACTAATTATAAACTTTCTCTTTATTATAAAAACGTATTTGCTAATTAGCGTTATACTTAGAACTCGTCACTTGTTTCAAATTACCTATAACTATACCTGATTCATCCAAGCACCGTTATATAAACAAGCAAAACATGTTACTTTGAAATGTTTGTTAATAACTGAAAATAAAAGTGGCATAACTGTTAATAGCGGTAAATTGTTTTTTCTGAATTTGTTTTCATCATTTCCAAGATTTATGTGAAGTACTATTTGCTCACCGATTTGCTCACCGATTTGCGTGCTGATAGCACTAAACTATTTCGGGGTATTCCCAAACATTATGAATAAATTATTTGTGTTTTTGTGTATGCCGTTACGTTTCATGCTAAAACTCGCAGTCCGCGCATTGTGTGAAAAAGCATCGCTTGTCGTCTTTATTGACTTGTTAATTTGGTGTTTTTTTCAAAGTTTGTTTTTTTTTGTCTTTTTTCCTAAGTTTACACACGAAATCACTTAAATTCAAGGTTGGCTAATGCAGTTATGTGATATTTAGGTATGAAAAATGTGCGAGGCTATTAATAATCATATATTGTCATATATTATAGGCATGATTCCTGCTACATTAACTTGCTATTGTCAGCTAATTTTAAATATTTTTTATGAATATTGTGTGTGATTTGCAAAAAAGACATTTATCAAATATTAATTATTGGCTAATCTCAAATCGCGAATGCAACGGGCTTACGTGAGAAGCCTCACCGACACGTTAATGTCGCGCCGTTTGGAATTTATTTATTTTATTTGCTTATAATTTCAGTAGCTCTGCCGCTTTTAATTGCAAATTTCTACTTTTATTTTCAAACGAAAAAATTTTGTTGCAAAAAGTTGGCTTTCTTGCTTAATCTGTGGAGAAAAAAACGAGTCTCATCATTTAGAACTTGTCTTTTGCCTCTGGCTGAATATTAATTAATTAACGGGAACTTTTTCTGCTATTTTTTGGTTTTATTACTTTTTTGTTCTAAATGAACAACACTGACACGTGTTTTATAGTCTTCGTACAAGTTCTTTAATTAGGCTTAATGATTTTGCTGCTTAGAAACAATATTTGATAATTTATTGCAGCAACAGGCGCGGACTAAATTCAATAAATGGTGATGATAACTTGGATTGTAAGAAATTCGAAAATTTAGTGGAATTGTTCAAACAAAAAATGAAAATAATGTGAAGACATCAGAAAATAGTCTAATTCAATAAAATATGCGAATACTGGCAACGATAAGAAGTTCTATAATAAGATACTGAAGTTCTTAAGCTGAAGTACAGAAAACTATTTTCCGAGAAGATATATTTCATAATAAACCATTCATGTTTTAAAAAGTTAGCTGTCATCAAGGCTTAGAAGACAGATACTATTAACCAAGAACTGCTGAAAATTAGGCTAACCCGCTGCTATTTTTCTCGAAAACAATCTTTAATCTTATTACCAGCCAGCTTTTATAGTAGCGACTCAACTGTGCAGCTTATAAGAGATTAGCTGAGTGAAAAATTGTATACCAAACATCCATACTACCGACATTAAACATATTGCATACGTGAACTTAAAGTCACACCGGTAAGCAGCCCGTCCGATCTGATTGATCTTTGTCGGTCTTCGCTGCGAGGAGCCTGACACCCCACTAGATAAGTAAATGAGGATTGCACCGCGACCTAGGGTCTATTATGCCTCACTAAATCCACAGCAAGCATATTCACGAACTGGCAAAAGACAGTAAAATTACGACTGTCAACAACCCTAAGACAAAGAGACCCTCTACTACCGACATACGACAGCGCTTATTGCCTGAGAAAAGAACCACAACCAAATCCACAAGTTGCTGAATGGCAGCACTTCGGAAAATGACAAAGTAACGTTGTTGGCAATATACTACAAAACAATCGGCCGGCCGGTCAACATGTGTAGTGAAACACAGACGAAGAAGTTTTAGAAAACTACGAAATATTACAGAATGCCTTCTGATGTCTCCTATCGAACACCTACATAGTGGATAATGCATGCTACCAGTTTTGGAACACAATGCACTAATCTTCAAGCCATTTCTACTGGGATTTTTTCGCAGAAAAACATTTTTCTGCTTGAAGCACCTTGGTCATTCATCGTCCTGTTTTCCGAGTCATTAGGTGCTAGAGGTCATTCTTCGAATATGTCGACGACATCCAACAGTTTACCGACCAGGCTTCGGTCGCCACAAACTTCACATGTATTGACCACCATTCTCAGTGGAGCCGTCAACAGCTTCAACGACTCCCTCGTTGTGAATTTCATCCTTGGAGTTAAACCAGCACCCATAGCAGACGAAAAATTCGAGCTGATTCGAGAATGTACAATTTCGTTCTGGATTATAGCAGATTAAACCCCCACTTATACAGAATTGATCCTAATGAACCAAATATACATATGTGCTGTGTGTAATGAGATCTCAGATGACTCAAAACACCTCTTTGCCTTCACAACAAATCCTAGTGACCTAACATCCCTATGGTCCCGCTACTCGAGCCTCCTGGATGGACAGCGGAAGCAAAATCGCCCACGCATCCAATGGAAAGACCAAGCGCATAGCGTCCTGTCTGCACTTGGGGTTTACAATTGGCGTGAGCTTGCAAATGATAGAGGCAACTGAAGAAGTTTGACTATAGTGCCAAAGAAGAAGAATCTCAACTAATATTTCTCAATGATATTCCAAGCAAATTAAGCATTTTAGAGAGATATGGTATATTTTTAAAAGCTCGCGACAGTTATCACAAACTAGTCATTTTATTAGGCGATTCAAATAAAAAATATCATATTCATCACTAACAAACAATCGTTGCTTCGTGTACCAGGTACAGGCAAAAGCCAACAATTACATTATTAATTAAGATGAAGCTGCAATTGTGTAGTCTAATCTCTAATTAAGTAGCTAGAGCAGATGCTGATTGCCTCAGAGCGCATAATTTTAACTCAAGCTTATCGGCTCAATAAATTCTTTAATGTTTTATTTTATTACTTCTATAACAAAGGTGACTGATAAAGTGAGATTTTCGACTTATGGGTCAACAAATAAAACAACAAACTTTCTATACCTATTTTCAAATCAATATTTTTAGACTATTTTTAATACATATACATACATTCCAAATTATAAATTTTCCTGTGTTAAGACATTTCACAAAAAAAATTTCATATTCTTATCTCAATTGCAGTCACTACTCCGTAATTGGACCGGGTACCTTGCATTCGAACAACAAATATACCGTTGGCGTGGCGGTCTATCAGAATACCGAAGCAGTCACATTGAAGGTTGGCTTAGTTGGTCCAGAATTCGAAAAGTCTGAGACAATTGAACTGCAGCCCGATGAAGCGAAAGAAGTAGAGTTCGATGTGCCCACTTTGCCGAAGGGCAAATACAATCTTACGGCGGAGGGCATATCAGGTTTGATATTCAAGAATACAACCGAGCTAAATTACGACAATTTCGCGGCGATCACTAAAATTCAAACTGATAAGGGCAAGTATAAGCCTGGCGATAAGGTGAACTTCCGTGTGCTGTTTTTGGATGAGAACTTGAAACCTGGTGAAGCGGATAAGGATGCTGCCATTTGGTTTGAGGTGAGTTTCCAAGAGGCGAATTTTTCGGTTAGATTTGCTTAAGATCCTTTGAAAGGTCATGTCTTGGGAAAGTTTGTCAAGCAGATTTACAGTTCTTTTATCTTCTTTTCTTTGTAGGATGGCAAGCGCAACATCGTAAAAGAATTCAAAAATTTCGAACTCAAAAACGGCGTATTTACGGGCGAATTTCAAATATCCGAGTTTGCGGTGCTTGGCGGTTGGCGTTTGATTGTTAAGAATGGTGGCTCATATAATCAAGAGGTTTACTTTGATGTTGAGAAATATGTGCTACCTAAATATGAAGTGAAAGTCGAGGCTACCGAAGCCGTATCCGTACGCGATGGCGATGTCAATATAGTGGCGAAGGCCAAGTAAGTATCCCGTAGTCATGCCATTAAAGTCTCAACTACGACTCACTAATATTTTCCACAGCTACACATATGGCAAACCTGTGGAGGGCAAAGTGACCGCTGTTGTAGGTTATGGCGATCTCTACTCCTACTCCGACGACGCGAAGATCAAGAGCGCGCCCACACTCATTAAGAGCGCCGATATGGTGAACGGTAAGGCCAAGTTGCTTGTCAATGTTAAGGATTTTAAAGATCATTTGATGAGCGATATGTACGCCACATCCATGCAAATCACCACAACTGTGGAGGAGGCATACACGGGCGTTAAACTCAACGAGACTAAGTACATAAGTGTTTACCCATATCGTTATGACATGAGCTGTGTTTCCTACGACACATGTTATACATACCACGCGGACAAAGAGTCGGAAGTGTTAGTACATGTCAAATTTGTCGATGGCACTGTGGTCACAGATACCAAGAATCCAATTAAGCTGGTCTACAAAGAAACATTGTCGCAACGACACTTCTGGCATGGCGCACGCCATCCGGAAGATACCACAACAACGGTGCGACCCACGATCGAAGGCAAAATGCATAGCTTCGAGAGTCAGCTCAACGGCACTGGCTTTGCGAAATTCACCGTGAAGCTGCCCAACTTGGACGAGATTGAGGACTATCAACATTACTACGAAATAACTGCTGAGTATATTGATGAGACACGCAAGATATCGAACTCCTATCAATATCGCGAACCCAAGAATGTGGTGCCGCAGCCAGAAGAGAAAGAACCAACTGAATGGTTTAAGCTGCGAACCTATTATCCAACGAACAAATACTCGTAAGTATTGACATCTCTTCATGCGGCGGAAGAAACGATTTCAAATTTTTATTCCTGTTCTGAATTCGACGATTACAGCTTCAACTCATCTGATACTGTGACAATAACTGTCAATTCGAGCGAGCCCTTGCCATATTTCGTTTATAATGTCATTGGACGTGGTAATGTTGTGGAACATGAACGAGTGGTTCTACCAGAGAATACCAAGGTCTATAATATCACGTTACCGTACAAATATATATATGCGCCCTACGCCAGAGTTTTTGTTTACTATGTTGACACAAATGGAGAGTTCCATTATTCGGAGACCTCCTTCCAAGCTGAAATGGAGCTACAAAACACAGTAAGTACAATATACGCCGCTAAGTCTTCAGTTGACTCTTTACTTACTGTTATCGCTCAACAGCTCGACATTACAACACCGACTGAGGTGAAACCTGGCGAAAATGTACCGCTGCACATTAAAACCGCACCACACTCGTTCGTCGGCCTACTGGCTGTTGATCAGAGCGTCCTGCTTCTCGCTGGTAATAACGACATATCCGAAAGTGAATTCAGATGGCGCGTCAGTAGCTATGACACTAGCACACCATGGCAAGGAGGTTACTCGCACTACCCCGGTGAATCTACGGGTGTGGTGACACTCACTTCCGCAGATTACTTCTACAATTGGACCAAGCCAGTTTATTGTGAGTTGCACGTTTAAAATAAATATATTTTGAGGACTATTAACCACTATATTTGGCATTCTTTTTTTATTGATCCCTTAGCATATCCCACACCCTTCAGTGCTCGTGGTGACATAGTAAAGAGCTTCCACAAAGTCCATGACTCTCCTTTAACTACCACGGCTCCAGAGGCTGGCCTCGCTGGTGCTGTAGGTGGTGCTCAATATGATTCTCCCGGGTCACCAGCAGCGCAACAACCCGTAGTACGAAAAGATTTTCGTGAAACTTGGCTGTTCAAGGATATTGAAGAGTAAGTTCCGCACATAGTGAAAATCTGAAATAAGTTTCTCAATTTTCTATCTCTCTCCTGCACAGCACTCAAGCAGAAGAGTTCGACTGGTCCGATAAAATACCAGAAACTATTACATCATGGGTGCTCACAGCTTTTGCCGTCAATCCCGAAAAAGGACTTGCAGTAATGAAGGACACCAAAAATATAAAAACATTCCAGCCATTCTTCTTATCGCCGCGCCTTCCTTACTCTGTGAAACGAGGTACATTTATTATATTTTTTTTTTTTAAGCACTCAATCTAATCAAATTCTGCCGCCTTCAGGCGAGGTCGTCAATACACAGCTCTTGATTTTCAACTACTTGGACAAAGCTTTAGATGTTGCTGTCACACTTGATAACACCGACGGTGAATACGAGTTCACCGATGTCTCTAATGAGGTTATCAACGAAGCGAGCCGTGTGAAGAATGTGCGCGTAGCCGCGCAATCTTCAGCTGGTGTTTCCTTCATGATACGTCCCAAAGTCATTGGCAATATATTATTGAAATATACCGCCGTCTCGCCGATTGCCGGCGATGCCATACATAAAGCGCTAAAAGTTGTGCCTGAAGGTGTAACCGAGTATGCAAATCGCGCATACTTCGTCAATCTTAAAGATACGCCCGAGTTCAAGGAGTCTTTCGAACTGGAATTACCACAAGATCTGGTGCCCGACTCCGAACATATAGAAGTCTCTGCTGTAGGCGATATTTTGGGCCCACTATTGAACAACATGGATCACTTAGTGCGCTTGCCAACCGGTTGTGCGGAGCAGACCACATCGTCATTTGTGCCCAACTTCGTGGTTTTGGAATATTTGAATGTAAGTCTAAAGGTTTAACTCAGTAATATATCATATTGACGCTTCTTGCTTTCTGCAGCAAACGAAAAAACTGACTCCAGCTTTAGAATCACAAATCCAAAGTAATCTTCTCTCCGGTTACCAACACATTCTGAGCTTCCGTTTAGACGACGGTTCGTTTAGATCTTTCGTCGGCTATCGTAACACAGAGTACCCCGTCAATGGCTCCACGTGGCTAACGGCATACATTGTACGCTCGCTTAATCAAGCTAAAGAACACATAAAGGTCGACGAAAATGTGCTGAAGGAAGGATTGAAGTACTTAGTTAGCAAGCAAGCCGACAATGGAAGTTTCCTGGAGAGCAACGATTTCTTCTTCGGTTCCTACAGAAGACCTTTGACACTTACAGCTAGTGTATTGCTCACACTAGTAGAAGCTGGGGTATGTACGAGTATTTGTAACCTTAACATATCGAGATATTTATTACCTTTTTCTGAACAGGAACTCGCTAAACCTTACGAAGCGGAAATCGAGAAGGGTTTCAAATACATTCTGGAGAACGCCGACAAAGAACAGGATCTCCATGTTAAGGCTATCACTACATATGCGCTAAATAAGATCGGTAGTCCCGCCGCAGCCCCGCAACTCGAAGAACTGAAATCACTTGCGAAGACTGAGGATGATCGTAAATGGTGGACCAACAAAAAGGAAAAACCAAGCAATCTCTGGTGGCGTTGGGCTTTCAGCAACGATGTAGAGATCACGTCTTATGTCTTACTCACGCTATTCGAAACTGGCAAGACAACGATTGATGAAGTTTTACCGATAATACGTTGGTTGGTGGCGCAGCGCAACAGCTATGGTGGCTTTTCCTCCACACAGGATACAGTACTGGGACTCCGTGCTTTGATCAAGTTCGCCGACTTCGCAGACTATGAAGCAGCAAATATGGAATTGGATGTGAGCGGCAAGGGCGATAGAGAAAAGCGAGAGACTATACACTTGACACAAGACAACGGTTTGCTGACACAAACTGTTGAGGTAAGCAGATAATAGACGGAGTAAAAAAATTCAAAAGTGCTAATTCTTTATATTTATGGTACTTTTTAGCTACCACAAAAAACACTCTCCGTGGATTTGAGCGCCAAAGGCACCGGTGCCGCTCTGGTACAAGTCGCCTACCAATACAATGTTTTCGAAAAGGAGAAACTGCCGGCTTTCAAGATCGATACAGTCATCAACAAAGAGGCGCCTGCTTTCAAGTTGGACATGGAAGTCTGTGTGCAATATATTGGCGATGGAGAGGCCTCAAATATGGCGCTATTGGAGGTATCACTAGCTTCCGGTTTTGTTGCAGACGAAGAGAGCTTCAGCCAAATTGAGGCCGTCAACCGTGTCAGGGTAAGTTTTCAAATCGTTGATTGTGGTTTTTGAGCTTACTAATTAATATCATATTGAAACTTTACCACAGCAAGTAGAGAGCAAACAAGAGGGCACTTTGGTTGTGATATACTTCGAGAGCCTGGCTAAGAATGAGGCATCTTGTGTGCCGATTGAGGCGCTGAAACAACATGCTGTCGCGAACCAAAAACCAAGTCCACTTGTTTTATATGACTACTACGACACAGCGCAGAAAGTCAGTGAGTTCTATACCCTGTCTTCGAAGCTTTGTGATATTTGCGAGGATGATGAGGAGTGCAAGAAGATGTGCGCCACAACAGCGTAAAGTAATTGTATTGTACATATTATATATAACGGTTTTTTAATATTGTCCGAAATTTTATTAATAAATAAAAATGTAAATAGTTTAAAAAATAAATTCTGTCTTTTTTAAGTATGGGTTTTGACTTCGGTGTCATCTTATTGTGTGCTTTAAAGAGGAAGAGGAATGGAGGAGGGGTTACATGGGTTCCATGGATTCAAAACAACAAAGTTTTTTAATGACTTTTATAAAATCTCTAGAATATTGTCCTAAATTTTCAAGATAGATTTTGGAGATACAGACTTGAAAAGTTGCGTCCACGAGGTATAGTCTTTTGAAACTATAAATAGGTTTTTTCTCGAATATATGTTTTCAAAGTCGGGTGTTAAAATTTCTCGCGAAATCCCCAACCGATCATAATGAAATTTTACACAGGTCTTCGACATATAGGTAGGTAGGTAGGAGTGCAGCCTTGTTTTATATCGGGCTCAATTAGCACTAGCGGTTTCGATAAAGCTACTAATATCCAATATGCTTTTTTAGACATCCTTTCAAGGTTTTGTGCTTGATGGATTCCAAATGTACTGTGTCGGATCTGTGATATTACTGGGCATTCTCAGAGAAAGTGGAAAATTGTTTCCTTATTCGCTACTAGTTCTCAGCCTCGGCAGATGTTGCTGTAGGCCATACCCATTTTAGACGCATGTTCTCCAAATGACCAGTTAGCCTCTGGATACTTTTCGTGTACTATCTAATAAGTCCTTAATACTTTTATTGTCATATATTGGCGATATCTGTTTAGTAATATTTTTCAAATTGTTATTTGCTAATTTCTGAAATTGTGTGTTGAGCTTTCTCCTCATCGTTCCTAGCGGGCTTGGTATGAACTCTGCCTCGGATTCGTTTATGAAAGCTCCTGCCTTTGGCAACTTGTCTGCTTTTTCGTTGCCGAAAATGTTCCTGTGGCCGGGAACCCAGATGAAGTCATGGTGCTTATTTTGTGTTTTTAGTGAGCTCAGTACCTTCCTGCAGTTATGGACTATGAGTTAGTCATGGGCGACGACAAGGCCAGAAGAGTCGCGTGGCTATTTGTGAATATTGTTGCTTTATGTATCCTCTCAAAATTATTCAACAGACCTTCACAGACCTTCTCAGTGTCTAGTACTTCCGCATGGAAAATACTAGCCGAGTTCGGTAGACGGATAGAGAAAAACTCCAGTAATGGCTGAGTTTTGAATATTTTTCTTCGAAAATTTCACAAAATGTTTGTAAAATATGTTTTTTTAGCACAATAAAGAGCTTTAATGACATATTTCGTTTTTATATGAAGAAAAATTCTTGAAAATATACCATTTTTGGCGTGATAAAACCCATCTAATCCCTTAAAGGAATGCAAATCGTAGACTCTTGAAGCGAAGTCTAAACACTTATTTTCAAATATTTAGTATTGTTAGTTTTAACACCCCTCCTCAACAGCTGTCGGCTTGTAAACAATCGATGATCACTTTTTATGAACTTTAGAAACGCTTATCTCTCCGCTAGCAATCCAGTGATTAGTAAACAACTGGAAGTCTATTTGTTTACATTGTGTCTTCTTATCAATTTATACAGAATCTAGTCGTAGCAAGAGCACGAATGAGTGAGTGAGAGAGAGAGAGAAGAGTGAGAGAGAGCAATTAAACTCTGTTGATTAAAAGCAAAACTAACAAACTAGAATTTCTTTAAACCGGCTTTGCCTGAGACAAACTCAAGTCAAATTTCGCTCAAGAACAAATCGTTGCTCCAACAACAAGCAGCTAGTGATTCTAAAATGAACGCTGCTTTCTTTGGGGATTTTGCAGTCGCGTTTAGTCAGAAGCGAGCTGTGTTTTGATGCGTCTGGCTGCACGCATTCGATCGGAAACTAAGACTTTCCAGGCTTTTAGTGTTTGATTTAAGTTTTTTGTAGTGATCAACAGGTGTTTGTTTGTATAATTTTTCCGGTTTTGTGTGATTTTAAAATAGCTTCAACGCTAACACCTTCGCCGAAATGCAAGGAGCGGCGCTTTTAATATTAGCCATCTTGAAAATCGCCTGGATGGCAAACGCAACTGGGTGAGTAGAGTATTTGCAGCATTTTGTTTGATTTTCCAAGCTCATTGTGCAAATATTGGTAGACTTTATGCAAATAAAGAGAAAAATAGTATGTAATAGAAACTATAAACTATCTTAAGATTCCCAAAAAGTAAACAATAATATTTGTTTTGTTAATATTTACAAAGCATCTTTAGTCGCGAAGCTCCAATATATTGCTTTCGCAGTTCGTTACCCAGCCTTTTCGTCATGGAGAGTTGAGATTTCAGAGTGGTTTGCCGAGATACTTCTATTTCTAGCAGAAGAAGAAGAATCTCGAAGCCTTTAAATTGTTATAAGAATAGTTGCGAGGCTCTCATATCGAATACATAGTCTTAAGAGTCTCTTAAACTCTAAAATAATGGTCGAAAACGATTCTGAAATCGTAAGGAAGTAGAGTGAAATTTGAACCAAGGAAACTTCAATTCCACAAATGGTTTCTGCTTTTATACAAAGTCGGTTAATACTATTTCGAAGTTTTTTCGACCGTTTGAACTAATTACAAATGGCTGTTTCGAAAGACGTTATCAGCAAAAACTTGCCAAAAGAGAAAGAAACATAATATTTTCCTGTGTCTTCACCAATTTTTAGAACCTGTAACTTACTTAAATACCCAAGCGAGGTGTGTATATATGTATGCAGCTAAAAATCTACAAGAAGCTCGTACCTGTGAATTGCTCAAGCTTAGCTTATCTATGAAAGAAATAAAAATGAAAATACCAAGGTGCTATGCATTGACCCGCCAGCTTTAGGCTTCTTTCTTTTCTTCTTTTATGCAAACAAAAATAAATAAAACACTCATTTCTCTCACTCAATCAACCTCTCTTTCGCCTTACTCACTCTCTTCATTACCATAATCTGATCCCACTCTCTTACAGTCACTACACAGTTGTCGCACCGGGCACCATACATACGAACGGAAAATACAATGTTGCCGTCGCTCTGCATCAAGTCACCGAACCGGCAACAGTGCGAATCAGTCTCCTGGGCCCACAATATAACGCTTCCAAAACCGTTGAGGTGCAACCGTACGAAGTGCAGTATATCGGCTTCAACGTGCCGGTACTGCGTGATGGCGACTACAATATCACCGCGGAGGGCTTAAGCGGTCTGATCTTCAAGAACTCAACCAAGCTCAATCACAATGTCTTTCAGACACATGTGAAGATACAAACCGATAAGGGAAAGTATAAACCAGGCGATGTCGTCAACTTTCGCGTACTTTTTATGGATGAAAATCTGAAACCAAGTGGTCCTTCAGCGAGCAGTGTTATTTGGTTTGAGGTAAGTACAAGTATCATAGGACTTGTAAGGACTTTGAAACTTTAACTTTTAAATGTAAACTTCCTCTTTGTAGGATGGCAAGCGCAACCGCATTAAGGAATACAAGAACTTTACTGTCACCAAAGGTGTCTACACGGGCCAATTTCAAATTTTCGAGTTTCCCGTACAGGGTAGGTAGCGCTTGGCGGTGGATAACGGCGGTTGGCATAGAACCATTGTCAGCTTCGACGTGCAGAAATATGTTTTACCCAAATATAAGGTCACCGTTGATGCCACTTCCAAAGTGTCGGTGAAGGATGGTGATATGCAGGTTGTCGTCAGAGCCAAGTAAGTAACATAAATGACTACAGAATAGTTTAGAGCTTTTGTGTTTTTATCAGTAGTACTTCCGCTTTAATCTCTTAGAAGATTAATCTACCAGCGAAAAGCTTATTTGACTATTTTTATTCCAATCCTTCCTTTTCTTTCCTTTCTCAAGCTATACCTACGGCAAACCGGTTAATGGAAAGGTCACACTGATCATGAAGCTGCAGTCTTTTTACTATTCTCACAAAACCAACGACAACTCAACAGATCCACCACAGCAAATTATAAAGACGACGGATATGGTGAATGGTAAAGCGAAGTTCGATCTCAACGTGAGCCAATACAAAGACAGCTTCCTCAGCTTCAGAACCGCACCACTTGACATTACAGCGACGGTGGAGGAGAATTTCACCGGTGTCAAAATTAACGGCACCATAGGAACAACACTCTACCGCGACCGCTACTTTATAAGCTGTCTGATTTTCAAGAACTGCAACTGGTTCACAGCCGACGAGGAAGCGGAAATGACATTCCGTGTCGTGAGCTACGATGGTGAACTATTAAGAGCTTTGAATACGCCCGTGCGCTTACGTTTCACCGAATCGCTGAACAAAAATTACTATAAGGATGAAAATAAAACCGAACCCAAAATAGAGAACCTAGTTTTGGAGTTTGAAGGCGTTTTGGATGTCAATAGCACAGCGGTGATTAAGGTGAAGTTGCCAGCTCTGGCAAAGTTTGATGGCTATACACATTTCTATAAAATAAAAGCATTCTACAAGGATGAGGAGCATGACGTGTCGAACATATATCAGAAGGAGCCGCCAAAAGTCACAGACGCGGTAAAGACAGTTGCGCCTACGACGCCGAAATCTTTCTTTAAGGCACAGCTTGAGTATCCAAAGGGACGTTTTACGTAAGTGGGGCGTAAACACTCTATACACGAAAGTTACAATTCTCATGTTTCGTTTTCTTGTTACTTCTTTGCAGTTTTAACGCGGATGAGGAAATTATACTGACTTTGAACTCCAGTGCGCCCCTAACATATTTCGACTACAACATCGTGGGTCGTGGCAATATTTTGGTCAGCGAACGTATTTTTGTGCCTAATAAGGCCAAGACCTTTGATTTAACATTGACGCCTAATTTCATGTGGATGCCGTATGCCCGTTTTTACGCCTACTTTATTGATGAACTGGGTGAATTTCGCTATGCCGAGACGAGTTTACAAATTAAGACGGAAATGCAAAATGAGGTTCGGTTATTATTCACTAGTTTTTGTTAATTTTTACACAAGTCTCGTTCTCTAACCCTTTATCATGCGACTTTTAAATTTCTTGCTCTTCCGCTGCTCAGTTAGAGATTACTGCCCCAGCTGAGGTAAAACCTGGCGCAGATGTCGCTCTACGCATCAAAACCACACCACATTCCTTTGTTGGGCTGCTCGCTGTTGATCAGAGCGTACTACTTTTGGGTCGCAACAATGATATTTCCGAAAATGATTTTAACTGGCGTCTAAGCTCCTATACAACCTATACACCTTGGCAGGGCGGTTACTCACGCTACCCGGGTGGACAAAGTGGTGTCGTAACCATGACTAATGGCAACTATTTCTACAACTACACAGCGCCACACACGTCACCAGGTAACTGTAAAAACAAACCGAGCCAGCATATGTTGAAACTTCAAAATGACTTTTACCAACTTTGCAGTTGACAACCGCTTCGAAGATCTGACGGCTCTACGCGTACCGGAGGGTGCTGTGTCTCTCGCGGTAATGCCGGCCTCAGGAGCAACGCCAGCAGTCGCCAGCCAGGAAGTTGTGGTACGCAGAGATTTTTCAGAAACGTGGATTTTCACAGATATTGAGGAGTAAGTTGAAAGGTTTTGATTCCCGATTTACGCAATTCTTACGACTTTTGTCTTTAAAGCACGCAAACGGCGGAGTTCAATTGGACTAAAAAAATCCCAGATACCATCACTTCTTGGGTGGTCTCAGGTTTTGCACTACATCCGGAAAAAGGACTTGGTGTTACAACGCACAACACTGATATTGTCACATTTCAGCCGTTCTTTATAGCAGTGAGATTGCCATATTCGGTGAAGAGAGGTGAATTAGAAGTTACCTTAAAAAATCTTTACATTTTGGTATTTTCCGAAAAATGCTTGCTTATGAATAAATAAAGTATCAAAATTTTAGAAAATAGAGCTATTGAGGGTTCATTACTCAGGGTTCTTAAAGCTCTCATCCAAATAAGTTCTGCTGAGCCCACACTTACTAATATAAACCTTTTTTCCTTGCAGGCGAGATCATCAATGTGCCGGCTTTAGTCTTCAACTATCTGAACAAAGCCTTAGATGTCGAAATCACGCTCGACAATACCGATGGCGAATATGAGTTCACCGAAATCTCCAACGAGATTTCCCGTGAAGTTAAAAGAACAAAACTTGTACACATACCCGCACAGTCCTCAGCTGGAGTCGCATTTATGCTACGTCCCAAAATCATAGGCAATATCATGTTGAAGTACACTGCTGTCTCAGCACTCGCTGGCGATGCCATACACAAGACGCTAAAAGTAGTACCCGAAGGCGTGACCGAGTATGCGAATCGCGCGTTCTTTGTAAATCTCAAGCAGGCGCCTGAGCAACGACAAAGCTTCGATTTAATACTGCCACCTGATGTAGTGCCTAACTCGGAACACATTGAAGTTTCTGTGATCGGCGATTTACTGGGACCGCTTTTGAATAACCTGGAGCATTTATTGCGCATGCCAACCGGCTGTGCTGAGCAGACTATGTCGACATTGATACCCAATTATTTAGTGCTGAAATATCTTAAGGTAAGTAATGTCTTTACCTTAAGAGGAGTTTATACCATAATCACTCTATTCCCGCACAGAACATCAACAAGCTTACGCCAGCTTTGGAATCAAAGATACTGCAAAACTTGGAAACGGGTTATCAACGTATGCTCGGCTTTCGTCTGAATGATGGTTCGTTTGTCACATTCCGCGCTAAGGACCGAAATGAGAACGGTTCCGTCTGGCTTACCGCATATGTGGCGCGTTCGTTGCATCAGCTGCAAGAGTTTATAAAAGTTGACGATGCTATACTCGAGAAGAGCTTGCAATATCTCAGCAAGACACAAGCAGAAAACGGCAGTTTTGTGGACACAAACAACGTACGCTTCGGTGCAGAACGTCAGCAGGGTGTGGCATTGACAGCGCATGTCTTACTGACACTCATAGAAAACAAGGTATGGTCTCTATAACAAAACACTAAATTACTTCTAAACTAATCCGCTCCCAATACACAGCAACTCACTAAGGAATATCAAGCCAATGTCGACAAAGCCTTCGATTTTATTTTGGCGAACACTGAGAAATCTACCAGTATATTCGCTAAGGCCATAACCGCGTACGCCTTACAATTAGCTAAGCATCCTTCAGCAAGTAAGCAGCTTGAATTACTAAAGTCAGCTGCGAAGACCGCTGAGGATCGCATGTGGTGGTCGGCTTCGGAACACCGTTCGCAGCATTGGTGGCGCTGGATACCTAATGGAGACGTGGAGATCACTTCCTATGCGCTGCTAACGCTACTAGATGAAGACCTTGTCGGTATAGATGATTTATTATCGATTGTGAAATGGTTGGTGGCCCAACGGAATAGCTATGGTGGTTTCATATCCACCCAAGATACCGTTGTCGGATTACAAGCTCTAATTGCCTTCGCCGAAAAAGCGCAGTATGAACCTGGTGTAATGGAAGTTCAAGTGCTGGCTAAAGGCGGTATTGAACGCTCGGATAGTATAATTGTTGACGAAAACAACGGACTGCTCCTGCAAACGGTGGAGGTAAGTACACTATCCAATAAAAATTCGAGATCATCCAAAGACTTCATAGTTTTGCTTTTCCTCCTACACAGCTTCCACACAAAACGCTCTCAGTGGATTTCATTGCGAAGGGCAAAGGTGCTGCCTTAGTACAAATCGCCTATCAGTACAATGTGCTCGAGAAGGAGCCCCAACCAAGTTTTGAAATAAAAACCATAATCAATAAGAACACGCCAGTCTTAAAATTGGAAATGGACGCCTGTGTTGAATATAAGGGTGAAGGAGATGCCTCAAATATGGCGATTTTAGAAGTGACACTACCCTCGGGTTATGTGGCCGATACGGATGCATTCAAACTCATTGAAGCCGTGCCTCGAGTCAGGGTGATTACTCTTTGAAAATGCAGATTTTTCCCAAATAAATAATAAAAATTACTTGCAGCAAGTGGAAACCCAAAAATCGGACACTTTGATTGCCATCTACTTCGAAAGTCTGCCGAAGGGCGAAATTCAATGTGTGCCTATCGAAGCACTGCGCCAGTTTCCTGTTGCTCGTCAGAAACCCGCTTCGATTGTGCTCTATGATTATTATGATACTTTGAAACGGGCAACGGTATACTACGAAGTCGCCTCGAAGTTGTGCGACATATGTGAGGACGATGAGGAATGCAAGAAAGCATGTCCGTGAAGACAGCGAGATTTTGTGAGATCAATAATAATCATATAAGAGAATACTTTATATACATTTATCAATAAAACGGTAAAACAGCGTTGTAATAATCACCTTTTGGTTCACTTCTTACTTCTTGTGCAGACTTTATCTGAGATGTTAAAAGTATAGTATTCGTGGAAAGTTTCTGTTCTCAGTTTTCGGTATAAGACCTTCGGTTTTGGGCGTGAGCTCATAAAAAGCTTGCATCGTACGAGGCGTCTTTTCAATGAATGGTGTTTCAAAGTGCTTGACAGGTATCACAACATTTTTTATTCAAGTAGATCGGTTCATACAATAGAATGAAAGTAAATTCAGGCATGCACCGTGACCTGAGGTCTATTGCACCCTCTTTTCTGTCACACGGAAACACATAGGCCCAACACACTGCTGGGTACTATGCAGGGAATGTGATCGCTTTTCGGATACATAGACTCATGGGTCTTTATCCTGCGCCGACTGTCCGACGACTATTCCGATACATAAATTCAAGCAGTCTAGTATCAGGTGCTCTGGAGTTTCCGAATCCATATCGCAGAATCGGCAGTTAACGCAAGAGGCAACAACCGACCAGATGTTCACCATGTGTCAAATCTTGGAAAAGACCAGTGAAAAGACGATCGACACCTACAACATCTTTGTCGATTTCAAAGCTGCTTTCGCCAGCTTGAAAATAAGCTGCCTTTATGAATTTGGTGTCCCCGCAAATCTAAAAACTTACGTTGAGCAATACCAAAAGCTTCGTCAGGATTGGGAAAGATTTATCCGAACCGCTCGATACCAAAGGAGGTTTCAGACAAGAGACTCCTTATCGTGCGACTTCTTCAACCTGCTGCTGGAGAAAATAATTCGGTCTGCAGAACTTTGATGAGTTGACTTTACGAGTTTTCGAGAAGAGATCTTCTACGGAAGATATATTGTCCTTTGCGCATTGGCTACGGCGTATACTGCAGTGGATGGAACGTTGAACTGTATGAGTTATACGACGACATTGACATACAAGTAGTTCAGCTAATTAAGAGACAACGGCTAGGCATGCTAGGTTTTGTCGTCCGAATAGATGAAGAGGCTTCAGCTCTGAAAGTATTCGATGCAGCACCGCGGGAGGGAAGCAGAGGAATAGGAATACCTACACAAATGTGAAAAGACCAGCTGAAGAAGGACCTGGCTGTATTTGGATTCTCCAATTTGAGCCAAACAGCGGGAAGGAAGAACGAATTGCACGCTGTTGTAAACTCGGCTATAAACAGAATTTGTACTCGGGAGAAGATCCGTTGGATTTCATCCCATAAGGCCTTCATTCGCTGATGTAAACTCACACAGAATTTGTTCAAAAAGCAGTCGGAGTAGAGGTCACAGAACAGAGTTTTTTGTCAAGGAAAACAATGAAAGCTTTTGTGATTTCTGAAATAAATTTCCGCTCCCTAGAGCGCATCATACAATATTATCGAGAGAATTTAAGCAGAAATGTGTATTTCCCCACCCCTTTAAACAATGTTCGTACAAATTCTTTGAAAAAATATAAATTTTAGTCAACCACTTTCGCAAGAAGAATAAACCACCTGTTGGCAGCAATAAATTAGTTAAATTTTCATAGTATACCATAATTTATGTATAATGCAATTATAATTGGGTACCTGCTGCTTCATTATTCACACAAATTATCAACTGTGGCACATATGGTGTTCTCTAAGACTCCACAGACATACATGTGCTTGCATCTGAGGTATGAATATTCATGAGGAGCCAATTTATTTCCATGAAATTTGTCAACTGAGATTTAAGTTAAGATAATTTGAGCTGAATCATAACCTATGTGACATATAGCACCGTTATTAGTGCATTGTTTGTATGTATATGACTTAAACATGCATTTTTAATACATTTTTATTTAATATGCTTTCACCTCCTCGTATGAGCGCAAATTTTTTCGGCTTTGTAGGTTTAAAAATATAAAACTCATTTATTTTTTGATTAACGCTTTCAATTTCACCTTGGAGACAACTGACCCAAATGCATTTTTAAATTTAAAGTGTCACATAAAAAATATTAGCTCAACTTTTTAAACTCATAAATGCAGATTAAAAACATACTTTTCACACCGACTGTACGGCGGTCATTATATTTGAACCCGAAAGCCTAAATTTTTGCTTCAGTTTTAATTAAAAATTCACTAAAATCCTAAATGTCATTGAGTGCGGCTCAACACCTCGCTGCAACTCTTTTCAAGCGGCGACAAAGGCCATTGAAATATATACACATATATGCACACACATGCAACCCGCTATTTATTCTTTACAAATTATTAGAATTTAATATTCAAGTCACATTTTTAAAATGCGCAAACACACTTACTCACACCAATGCAACGACGCTAACATCATTCATATTTCGCGCCTTCCAAAGCAATTTATTATGTTTTGAATAATTTAAACATTTTTCTTTTCACCCCACAAAACGCATTACACCTTTTGGTGTGGCAACAATACGCCTCTTGCCACACCCACTTTACAGAGGTTATCATTATTTAAAAAATTGTACACCCGTGGCGCTCATGTATAATATATGTATGTATATATGTTCGTAAGTACACATTGTTACTGCTACAAGTGTTTCCGAGGCCCTACAAAAAAAAAAAAAACAAATAACAAGCGTCCAAGGAGATCCGGCGAAAACAGCGATAATTGCAGGGACTTTAAATTGGTTCAGTCGCGTGTTGCATGCGACACACATCTGTCTTTATGTAAAGGCACATAAATGTGTATAATTTTGTCGGTGTGAAAACGCTTTAACGAGGGTTCGTTGATGAAAGCTTGAAAGAAGGCGTGATTAATTATAAAACATATTCTGACAAATATGGCGCATGTGTGTGCGTGGGGAAACCCCGCGTTGCACGCAAAAATATTAACCGTTTTAAGTATCTGTTTGTGACATTGTCATGTATCAGAAATGAAAAATTATCACGCCACGCTGAGAATGGTGATAAGTCAAATGGCAGATGGTGCCCGAGAGTCAATCAGCGTTTTTAGGTAAAAGATTTGCGGGTGCTACAGTTTAAAAGCCGGATTTATGTCTATTCATTATGAACTTTTTGGAATATTAGCACAAAATCAGTTATAATAGAGTTACTTTATAAGGTATTCTTTCGAATATACCCTAAAAATACCATAGAGGTGTAGAATACATTAATGCCTCTATAACGGAATAAGCAACAAACAATATCAATACTAATAAAATTACTTACTAATTACTTAATACTAGTACCAACACCAAAACCAATACCAATACCAACACCAGTACCAATACCAACAACAATACCAATACCATTACTATTACCAATATCAGTACCAACACCAACACCAATCCCAATAACAATACCATTACCAATACCAGTACCAATAACAATACCAATACCATTACCATTACCAATACCAATACCAACACCAGTTTCAATACTAATACCAATACCAATACTAAAACAATACCAATGCCAATACCAATACCAACACCAATCCCAATATTAATACCGTACCAAATCAATAACACTAAAGGACGTCTACCAATACCAGTACTATGACGAACAACATTATCATTACCAATACGAATATCAATACCAATACGAGTACCAATACCAATACCAATACCAATACCAATACCACTACCAATACCAATACTAATAGAAATACCAATATCTATATCAACAGAACTGTCAATACCATTACCAATACCACTACCAGTGCCAATACCAATACCACCAACAGTACTAAAATCCATAAAACAAAAAAGGAAAAACCGTTTTTCAATACCAATAAAAATACCAGTACCAATCCCATAATCTGTAACAATACCAACATTAACTTGAATCCTGATATTACTACCAGTACCGTTATCATCACCATTACCAATACCTTTACTTTCGTTAATATATTTATTTGCGGTACAAGAAAGTACGTAAACAACAACTTATCGCAGCTTGGCCACTCGTTTTGTCTTCCTTAATGTAAAGTGATATTTTCGTTTTACCCTCTTCTTCCTCCTTTAGCCAACCACCAGCTACTAGTTGATGTTTCCATTTTGGTTAAAAATCGCAACACTCGAAGGCACAGCTTCACTAATTTGTCTTCTGCGCTCGCGCTCGCGCTCAACGCCACCAGCCATTCATTGCTGCTGTCAGCTTCTTCACCGCCCCACCCCTCCCCATCACAACACCAACAAAGTGCACTTACTGCGCAAGGAAGCAAAAACAACGACAAACGTTTGTGAGTTGGCTGTAAATAATTAATTTGTCTGACATTCAACAGCGTCACCGCCGCTTTTCAAAGCTTAAAATATGCAACACTGCCACTTCCGTTGGAGGCCAATTTTTTGCTGGCGCTTCTTCTGCGCTAGCCAAGGCAGTATTTTTCGCCAGTTTTGCTCGTCGATCGTTTTTCTTCCGCTGTTTTTTCCACTGAATTGTATTTAAAGCGCACTTCCGGCAAGAAGACAAATAAAATAAAGAAACAGCTGACTTTTCGGCTGGTGAAAGGGAGCGGGAAAGGCAGTTGGTGTAAAAGCGAGACTGCACCGCCGCCAATTCAATTTCTGCTGTCGACAATAACAACGGTTGTGTGTGTGTGTGTAAGCCTTGGCATCGAGCCCCTGTGAAAGCTACAAAAGCAACAATAGCAGCAACCTCACGACGTTTAACGGTCGGATGTGTGTGTGTTGGTATGTGTAAGAGAGTAAAGCGGTTGTGCGCCACAGCCGCCGCAGCGCACTTATAATAAACGAGCATACTTCTTGGCGCTCCGCAATTTAGTAGCGCACATATTTTCACTCCTTCACCAGCGCCCGCACACACCTACACAAACACATACATATGTACAAGTGCTCACTCCTGCTCACCTTGCGTCTTCGAACTCCAGTTTACCTCAGCAAAGAGGCACATACACTCATACACACAAGCAAATAAGCTGCATTGTGGCGAGGTGTTCCGAATATGCTCACACTTTCGCTGCTGCTACCTCAACGCCTCAACACTTAACTCCTTTACCCTCAACACTCGACTCTCAACTCTCGACACTTGAAGGCTTTCCTTTGCTTTCTGGTTAACGTTCAAGTGACTTGTGCATAAATAAGTACCCTGTACGTTGCACTACTTGTGGCGCGAAGAAGAGGAGTAGGTGCAGTTGGATGCAAATACACATACACATATACACTCAAGGGAGTATGTATTCTCATACTCATACATTCCATTTCATTGTTTAAGCAGTAAAACGTGGAAGCGGTTGCGCGGTAAACACGAGCTGAAGGCGGCAAGCTTACAGCATCGCTCGGCTTGTTTACCACTTTGGCCGCGATTTAACACTTTTGCCTTTCACTCGAACATTTGTTTTACCCTTAAGCGTTTATACTCTTGATTTCGTGTTTGTCATGACATTCGCCTGATTTTCGACGGAGATTTAGCTTAAACTTGAAATGATTTTGTAAGTGTTGGTGTGGTAAAATAATATCTGGCTTTTGAATTTAGAAAGTACATGCGAAGAATGTTTGGAGTTTTGAGTTTTAACTTCTTGCCTTTGTTATGACTCTTGTTAGAAGTAAACGGCTGCATAAATATTGAGTCCAAAACGAAATTCGCTAAACACAATACACAATCAGTTTGCCGACAGATCGCTGGTTGAGATGGAAAGCTTAAAGGACACGCAGCTCTCACACAAAGGTTGAAACAAATGCATTCTTGGTCATTCAAAACATCGAGTTGATTAGTCATTCTCCGTAAAGTCTTGACTTGATACCAAATGCCTTCTTTTCATTCCCCTTCGTACAAAATAAACTGGAAAAACTTTACTGCTGGATACGAGGCGCAGTGAGCTTTTTCAAAAATGGGTCTGAGCCAGGCGAGAAGATTGGAGGGAAAAGTTGCTGTAAGAAGCTCCTCCTCAATCTTGGCTTTAGTCTTCGTGATCACTATAGTACTCCCCAGGCAGAAGTGGCTATTTTACTGTGACGGCAGACATACTGCTACGACACTGAACGGCAATACTAGCGCTAGATCGCTAGCTGCGCACTCAAAACTAGACGAGGAGTGTTTGTCCTCACTAGAAATAATATCAAGCTGGTTCATAATCAGACTCGTTTGGGTTTCTGGTCATAGCGGAATCGCTTGTAACAGCAAAACTGACAAGCTAGCTAGAGGAGATACCCATGCCCCGCTCACATTGGAATGGGATGAGTTGGATACTCGTCGACATTTTGCGTTCTAGCATTGAATCATGGCCGGCGAACCGCTCCTGTGAGGTAACAAGATCCATCTCGACAGACTTATCTTCGTCGAACCAAAAGACATAGTGGAGCCATTAGCGGTCTCAAAGAATTTGTGATGGGCTTAAAGCGCTTTGTAGATTTTAAACGATTTTATGGTTTATTATCTTGAAGTTTTAGGTAACACAGGAAATGCTGTTTTAAGCTGTGTGCCAAGTGAGAACTCTTAGAAAGGACCTCATAACCTAACGTTACCTAACCTATATGTAATAGAAACCTTCTATGTCATTAACACAACAAACATGTTTCTGCTTTTTAAAAGAGAAACATAGATTTTAAAAACATAGAAGCTTCAGGCGATAAAGATATGTATACTAACTTTTCTAAAAATATCTTAATGAACCACTTAGTAAGCAACTTTTAAACATTCAAGCTCTCTCAAATCCCTTATCAGTCGAAATCCAAACACATTGTATCCTGAAACAGCAACACGTTCGACGAGAGTATAAAAGTGCATAAATCTTCATCAACGACTTAACGTTGCAGGAATTTTAAACGCACGTGAGCAAACAATACACGAATTAACAAAGAGAGACGGCTAATAAAAAACGCTTAAAAACAACAATGGACTTTTCAAGACTTTTTAACTTCGCAGCGGTGAGCTACGCGCCGTTAATATCGACTCGTTAATTATATTGGCGCACTACGGTGAGAATTTACGGAGAGTAATCACGACCCGGCGCGGAGTATGCGGCAATCACTACATTTACGGCCACGACGATTGTGCGCTTGTATCGCATTCCTTAACACAACAGTTCGAGCGTGCGTGAGTACACAATCTTCGCACCGTGTTGACCCCCCGCTACACTTTTGGCAGCGTCACGAAGCGAGTTAAATGAACTGCGAACTTAAACGACACAATAGACGGTAGAACAAAGCCAGAGCGGGCGAAAGCGACGCGAAATACCTTAACAACAGCAGGCAGCGTGGCGCCACAACACACGACCTGGTAGTATGTGCGCCACCGGCGAAACAAAGTCCCCAGATGGGGCGATAAAACCGAACATGAAAATCGAAAATGCCAGTTTTTTGGAATTAACAACCGGTGGTACACACACACACACACATATTCACAAGCGCTGCACTCAAAGCAAGTGCACATTAACAAAGTGGCCACTTTACTTGCGTTTTCTGTTGCTGCCACGGCCACAGTTGCAAGCGTTGCAACGCCACAAAGTCGGCAACACCAGCTCAAAGTTCAACGGGCGGTTGCTTACGCGCGGGTAAGCGGTTAATGGCTGCTGCCTGATGCTTTCTTGTTTTGTTGCCGCTTGGGGTGCGGTGGCATGCAAACCATGGCAATAAAGGCGCGAACGTGTCACAACATGCAGTAGCGGTAAATTACAGGTGTAAGTGTAAATGCTCACCGGCATGCATACATATGTTTGCGTGCTTATCACAACAACAAAAGTGCTTTGCAGGTGCGCGAATACTCACTACTCCTACCCTCCCTCGGCTGCTTAGTTCGGTTGCCTGCAAAGCGTTGACAAAGTTGCCACAGCACAAATGAGTTTATTCTGTTTAGTGGTTGCCATCATACACAGACACACATGCGCCTCTCAAGCCTTTGGTAGCTGCGCGTGTGGCAGCAGCTTGTTGCATGCAGCAACTTGTGCTGCAAAAAGGTAGAGGCACATATACATATTTGTGCATGCACTTGCTTTCATTTGTATCGCACTCCTTGCTCTTGCTTAACTGGTTCCTTTGCCAAGTTCCAGTATTTTCGCTTGTTCTTCCTCTTCTTGGCATATATTTAAATGTTAATTTACGGATTTGCGGCAAAACTTGGGAAACTCTCTTTGCAATGTTATTCATAATTTGTGGCACTGAAATTTTAATGCGATTCGTTTTAGAGTTTCCATTGCCGCTGGTGGATGGCCGAACGTCTTGTGCACTTTCGGTTAAACTTTTTAAAGTCTCAAAACTGAGTTGTCTGCATGAAATATATGTACTAAGCAAACCCATCAAGAATATTGACTGGACTAGTACACCATATTTCTGGCATATGCCTATCGTCTTAGGTGCTCTCAATAAAACTATTTATATCCGCCATTCAATGTTCCCAGTATTCTGTGTCTGCTTTGTATTAGAGCATAGCATTCACAGAAAAAGTGGAAAATCGTTTCCTTACTCCCTTCTACATAGCTTGCATCTATGGCAAATGCGGGCAGATCCATCTTTAGCGTATGTTCTACAGAAGCCCAGTCACCCGTTAATAAACATAATATTCCTTGACCTATGTAACAAGGCCTTACTTCTAGTTTCTTCATACTTAGGTTATAACTGCTTCGTTGTCTTGCAATTAGTTATTGAGTTCAAGTATTCTAAGCTATTTGTTCAAAATGAGTATAAGGATCCAGTGTAACGTCAGCCTCGGATTCATCTAAAGGAGCTGCTTTTTCTTGCCGAAAATGTACCTGTGGCCGAGAGCACTAACTATGAGCTATAAAACTTCATGCAATTGCTGACTACGCTGGAATTAATAAATGGCATAGACAAGACCAGTAATGCTGCCTGGATCCTCCCGTAGTTATGCAATAGAACACCACAGGCCTTCTCTATATCTAGTACTTCCGCTTTGAAGTTTCTGGCTGAGTTTGGTGCACGAATAGATAGAGACATGGCGAGATTACTGAAGTATACACCCATCTCTATTCCGCTGTCCACTTTTGAACCCGTCGATATTGAAAAAGGTTGCAATATTGTCCCCAACTAAACCACTTTTCCATTCACGTCTAGAGGGTATCCTCGCCCGGAAATGGCTGTAGAAATCTAACCTTGGGAGAATATAGTCTGATTTACTTAAGTTCAGCTAGTTCTGGATGTCGTTGTATCCATAACCTCATAATTCCAATATTCTTATATCGGATCTGTCAGCTACTTTCCGAGTAAAGACGCATATGGGCAGCTTACTTAGGTGTTTATTGAGCGCATGAGTCGGATATAACTTAAAAGACCTATAACGATTGCAGAGGCTGCTTTCTGCATTCTGATACTCCAAAATTTATTTGGTTTAAGACCCAGTTCCTGCTAAGTATTCTTTTGCAGGCGTAGTAAGGGCAGATCCTGGGTCCGTAGGAAAACGATCCTACGTCATAGAAAGAGGCGCTTTTGAGCTCTCAGTACTGATCAACCCATTCAACGAATTCTACATCTTCCTAGCTTTTCTGCAGCCAAAGTTTGATATTCCTTACAATATATTAAGGATTTAAACCGTGGAACGACTATCTTCGAAATTTATATCTAAAATAGCTCAGTAAAGGTTTAGGTTCAATAAAATTAGTACTTTTCCGGCAGACCTGCGGTTCAGCAAACGTTGAAAGCAGCTAAAGGCCAAATGCCAAAGAAACTTATTCCTTTAATACAAAACACTGAGGGACGCAGAAGGTCCGCATTTCAACACTATAGTTTTAAAGCGGGTTTTGAAAGATGAGAATTAACAAGTGAACGATGAAAAAGAAAGTAAAAAGTAATATACGTCAATAGCCAAGAGGCAATTAAGGCAATAAAATCACATCGTATCACGTCAAGGAAAGTCCTCAGAAACAAGTAGGCAGATATGTGGTAAGTTAAGCGGATAAACTCACATCCCATCAGGGAAAGTCCCTAGAGGCAGGGAGACAGATATGTGGTAGGAGGCTGCCGGTAAATGGCTAGAGAAAGCTGTGAGACTGATTCAGTTCCATCTCTCTGAGTACAAAACGAGTACATGAAATACCCAAATCGCTTAAAATGTTACAAAATCAAATTTCCGAAAAGGCTGACAGACAAATCTCGAAAAGATTGCACGACGAGTTTTGACGTTGAAATCGGTCACTACTCACTGGCATCACATGCATTTTATATCGGAAGGGTATTAGTAACGAAGAAACATGCAGAACGTGCAGGGAAGTAGACATTTAAGACACGCTGAACTACGTCTTCTGCTTCTGCTCGACCTCATCTACCACAAGTCTTAGCTATTTAGTAGCTTCACAGTTCAAGTGACTAGATGAAGTATCACGATTAGGTACAAAGTCTTTTTTAAACTTCGCGAAAATTGAGCTGACGTCCTGTATGAAAAATCTTTTAGCTGGAATTCAATTGAATATCCATCTGATACTAATAAGAATTTATGTATAGCGTAAGATTCAGCCAGTTAACTAACCACACAAAAACTTAATGTAAATAAAAGTACTTTAATACTAAACAAATAATTTAAATCAAGTAAAATATAATTTTCTCTACACTGTCCTTTATCCTTTCATCCTGGGGTATTTTTAACCTAAAGGATAACCAAATATGGCCCTACACCCCTCTCAAATTATGAGTCATCCATCAATTATGGATTCTGCACTGTGATTACATGCGAATTTGTAAAAGTAGCAGAAGTCTTTTTCAACATATTCTCCACTTGACACTAGTTTATTATCGGATTAACCACAATCCTTTAAAAGCATTTATTACGCAGTTTATTTATTTTGAGGCTTAATAGCATTTACTTACTTACTTATGCAACCAAATCCATAAAAATCACGGCAATAAAAGTCACTGCCGACATTTAAAGTAATCTGAGCTGCTGCTCGTGGCAACATGCAGCCGTTGCGGCCTTTTACCAGGCAAATAAAAATATGGAAATATGAAGACCGCAAAAAAAATGCCCCCAACCAATTCGACAATATTATGACAACCTTATAAATCCCACGCAGATCATTTATCGTACACTTAATGATGCCTTAAATTGCCGCTCATAAATTACCAATATCTCAAAGCTTGTATCGATTTGTAAATCCCGATAATAAACACAGCATGAAATGTGGCCGCGCTGAAGGAATGCCGGAGAACAGTGGCATAAAGTGAAATGGCTGAAAAAAGGTACGCGAAAAGGAAAAGTAGGCATAAAAATAAAAATAAAAAGGAAATAAAAATCCAGCATAAAATTTGCCTTTAGGCTCGTTCAAGAGTAACGGCATTCAAAGCCTAGAAAATAGCGCTATTATGGCTTTGAAATGTGCGTGCATAGGGTGGGGACCGGTAAAATAAGTTGTTACAAGTTAGTCGCTAGTGAGGGGAGCTCTTTTCGGTGAGGTGAATTTGTATTTATGAATACTTAGAAACACCTACGCACGCACGTTAACGACCATTGACTGCTGTCGACAGCAGCATGGCTGAGTGGGTGATCTATGGAGTGGCTCCAAAACACCAGTTAACTTGTTTATTTGCGTAAATCCTTAAAAATTGTTAAAACAATAAAAGGGATCAACTAACCGAAATCCAGCAAAGCCCATAACTCATTCAAGCGTATTAACCAAAACAAATATCCACTGACAGACTGACTGACAGAATGTCTAACCGATGGGTTTGCCAATCCACTGTGAAGTTGAGTAGTTGAGTATTTGCAGATGCGAGAGTCCGAGGGTCCGTGGCGCGGCATGGTGCTGCGGCAACCAACTGGGTTAAATGCTTAAGCAAACAAGCGGCGGACGGCAATAAAGGCAAATTGCTGTGGTGTCCGCAAAACCGACATGCAATGAAGCTCAAGATTTAAAGTAGCATAACAGCAGTAGCAACAACAACAACAGCAAATGTCAGTTCGTCAGTTGGGGAGATAAGCAGTTACGTCGGAGGAAATGGCAGCTTGTGGCTGGCAGTTGAGCGCTCATTGCCAGAAATCTTTCGTTGCTTTGATTTTCGCATAGCAAAATATACTTCAATGCAAATAAAGAAGCAGCTGCTTTTGTAACTGTAACTACAGCAACAACTACAACAATAGTAGTGTACAATGTGTACACATGTTGACGCCTTGCAGACCAAACACAGAAGCTCTGGAGCATTAACATAAACATTCGGAAATAGCCAGCAACTAAATATGTAAGCAAATACTTGTGAGTAAATAAAAGCGAGCTAAAACAATGCAAATAAAACCGAGTAAAACAAGAAAGTAACACAAAACAAATATGGAGAAAGTGCCAAAAGTACGACAAACCAAGTGGAAGGCTAAAGTTAAGGAAACTTAGCATACTTGTAGGAGCCAAAGAACGCTCGAGTGAAGTGAAGCGAAATCGGTGATGATTTTTGCAAGTTGATGAGTAACTTTACCATAGTTAAATACAAATAAAAGTAATTTTTCAACGACTCAAGTTGCTGCAACAGTAAATTTGAATTGACTTTTACAAGTTCGGGAAATAATTATTTGCTTTTCGACGAAGTATTGTTCCAGATTAACTTGACGCTTAATATTTTGCTTCCAATGACTTTTGCTGTCATACTACTTTTGTTAGACCCCTATTTTCCAACTCGCAATCTTCTAAACATAATATCAAATGATAACTATTAGATAAATATTGACAGATTTCTGCCTTTAACTTCGCAATCTCCTAATCCTTATGTCAAATGAATTCTACCAGCTAACAGTTGTCAGACTCTTACTTACAAAGTCTTCAACCCAATATCAAAATAATTCTGCCAGATAACATAGGATCCTGCCTTCAATTTCTGTCTCCTAATCTTAATGTATAATTACTTCTGTCAGTAACATCTGTCAAAGTCTGCCTTCAACTTCGAATTCTCCAAATAGCATTGTCAAATGAAGACTGTCAGATAACATCTGTCAAAATTTTGCCTTCAACTGAACAATATCTTCATTCTAATATCAAATGAGTGCTGTCAGATTCCCGTCTTCAACTTTACAATCTCTTCACCCTACTGACAAATGGTTAATGTTATAGTCAGACTTCAGAATCTCCTAATTATAATGTCAACTGAGTTCTGTCAGATATCATCTGTCGGACTCCTTCCTTCAATCTCACAATCTTCTAAACACAATTTCAAATGACTGCTGTCAGATAAGTTGTCAGGCTCCTACTTTCAACTTCGCAATCTTCTAACTCTAATTCTAAATGGCTACTGATAGGTAACTTCTGACAGACTGTTGCCTTCAACTTGACAATCTCCTAATTGTAATTTCAAATGAATACTGTCAAATAACTTCCACCAGACTACCGCCTTCAACTGTTGCGATATAAGTTCTGTCGGACTCCTGTCCTCAACTTCATATTCACTAAATATAACCGATTTGTTCTTAAATTGGCATAGCGACCATCAACTTCTCACGGAGAAAAGTATATAAAAAATATGACAGCCACTATTTTTCCACCAACGACCACTTTGACTAATTAAATAAGTGACGTAAATCGTTTATTCTCCTGAATGAATTATTCAATAAGAACACCTTTACCAAAAATCAAATTAATACCCACGCATTCCGTTTGATTTTCCATTTAAAATAATTCCCTCATTTTGCTGAGTATTTCACAAAAGTTTCATTAACGCCGCGCAATTTACACGAATCTCATTAATTAGCGGAGAATTGTTTAATTGCTTAATCATTGACACACGTAAATAGCGGCATTAATAACTGTACCGCTGAATTACAACATAAATATTCAAAGAAAATTGTTTGTTGTACGACTTAACAACTTACACAACCGTACTTGAGTGAATGCTTAAGCAAACATTTGAATAGAAGATCATCAATCGCGCGTCAGAAAAGCGGTTGCAAGTCAAGTAAATAATATTGCTTAATGCGCACTTGTCACAAAGTCAATGAATGACGCCCCTCGCGCTCACACCAAACGCCTCCACCATTAGCTGGTGCTTCAGCGTCGCAGCTCCATTTGATAAATATACTTTGAGCACAATAAAAGTTTCGACATTCCATGGTTAATCAGTGAAGCGGAAAGCTAAAGGCAAAACGGAAATTATTGTTCGTCATGTTGTTGTTGTTGTTCGCTTTATTGACGACATTGTACAACATATCAAAAACATTTCAACTATCAAAGCAGGAATATAATAAATTGAAATGCGCATTAGAAGTCTTCACTCCTCCGCAGCGGGGGAGAAGACAGCGCACACAAGCCGGAAGGCAGGTCAGTTGGGGGTTTTGAGCGCAACACAAAAGCGCCACGACCGCCTGTGGAGTGTGAAGGTGGCGTGCGCAAGGTGTGGCCACAACGGTAAAGATAAATGAGCGAAAAAGAAATAAGCAAATTGTTGTTAAGTCATTTGTCAGATTTGTTTAAGTGTCACTTAAGTGAGGGCAATAAGCGAAATGAGCAATTGGTGCGCTGGGACAGAGTTTTCAGCATTATGTTACTTTTAAGTGCGTACTTGGAAATTTTCGGTGAAGTGACATGGATAATTAGTGGTGCTTTTAACGGGTGATTTTTTTTGAGGTTAGGATTTTCATGCATTAGTATTTGACAGATCACGTGGGATTTCAGACATGGTGTCAAAGAGAAAGATGCTCAGTATGCTTTGACATTTCATCATGAATAGACTTACTAACGAGCAACGCTTGCAAATCATTGAATTTTATTACCAAAATCAGTGTTCGGTTCGAAATGTGTTTCGCGCTTTTTTATCGACAAATTTTGTTCAGCGATGAGGCTCATTTCTGGTTGAATGGCTACGTAAATAAGCAAAATTGCCGCATTTGGGGTGAAGAGCAACCAGAAGCCGTTCAAGAACTGCCCATGCATCCCGAAAAATGCACTGTTTGGTGTGGTTTGTACGCTGGTGGAATCATTGGACCGTATTTTTTCAAAGATGCTGTTGGACGCAACGTTACGGTGAATGGCGATCGCTATCGTTCGATGCTAACAAACTTTTTGTTGCCAAAAATGGAAGAACTGAACTTGGTTGACATGTGGTTTCAACAAGATGGCGCTACATGCCACACAGCTCGCGATTCTATGGCCATTTTGAGGGAAAACTTCGGACAACAATTCATCTCAAGAAATGGACCCGTAAGTTGGCCACCAAGATCATGCGATTTAACGCCTTTAGACTATTTTTTGTGGGGCTACGTCAAGTCTAAAGTCTACAGAAATAAGCCAGCAACTATTCCAGCTTTGGAAGACAACATTTCCGAAGAAATTCGGGCTATTCCGGCCGAAATGCTCGAAAAAGTTGCCCAAAATTGGACTTTCCGAATGGACCACCTAAGACGCAGCCGCGGTCAACATTTAAATGAAATTATCTTCAAAAAGTAAATGTCATGAACCAATCTAACGTTTCAAATAAAGAACCGATGAGATTTTGCAAATTTTATGCGTTTTTTTTTTTAAAAAAAGTTATCAAGCTCTTAAAAAATCACCCTATATATTGGGGGAGGGCTAAATCTTGCACAACATTAGTTAGAGCGAAGTGAACTTACGCTGGGGATAGAAAACCTAATGATAATGGACGCGAGCGAAGTTAAGAACTTAAAGTAGAGAATTGTTAAACTGTTAAATATTCAAGTTAGCTCCCTTTTTTAATACTAAGCGTAGATATCTTGTAAGTTTATGCGTATATACATTTCCTATCTTTTCATCCTTCTCTTTCCCTCTCAATATCTCTCTCACTCTTTCGGTATCTACCTCTCTTTTTATCACCCTCGCTACTTCTGCTTTTATAATCCATCATATCTCTACCTCTTTTCTCTCTCACACTACCTCTTCTTCTCTCCTTTTCTCTTTTTCTTAGTCCTCTCTTTTCCTCTCTCCACGTTCACTCATGATTTTGTCTTCTTAATATCTTTTTCTCTCTCGGAGCCTCTCACTTTATCTATCTTCCCCGCTCTCTCTTATCAGTGAGTTCATAACTCCCTCTCCCACTATATTTTTCTTTCATTCTCTATCTTCCTCTGTACCTTCTTCTTTTTGCTCCCTACATTTCCTCTTTTCTCATCTTACTATTTCTCTATCTCTCACCCTCTCTGTCCTCTTAGTGAGATCAGTACTCCCGGCCCACTATATTTTTCTCTCATTCTCTGTCTTCCTCTGTACGATCATCTCTTTCATACTCACCTTCTATTTGCTTCTATCTCTCTCCCGTTAGCTTTATCTATCGGCATTTCTCCTTTTACCTCTATATTTTTTCTCATTCTTTCTATCTCTTTGTACCACCTTCTCTGTAAACCGCTCTTTCCCTCCTTGTCATGTTCATAAGATCACAAAATCATTGCACTCTCTCTCCGGTTATCTTTTTCTAGCAACCACTCCTTCCTCTTTCTCACCCTACATCTGTTTCTCTCTCACTCTATAAATCTCTATCCTTCTCAACCTTTATCTTCCCTCTTTCACCCCTTCTCTTCTTCTCTAACTCCCCTCTCTCTATCTCCCTCTCTAACCCTCTCTCTTTCTCTTGTCATATCTTAACTTATATCTTACCGTTGCTAGAAAAATTTATACTTCGTTCGAAGGAAACGACCACGAATAAAATAAAATATATTTTAAAAATTTTCACACCTTTAATTGCCAAGTTTTACGGAGGGCACTATTTAATATGCCAACTCTCTAATGCAATCCAAAAATTCAGCTAATGTGAGTACGATATCAAATAACGGATCAGCATAAACTTATTAAAAATGTGTCAAAAACAATTTTCTAGCCAAACGTAACGCCCAACAAGAGCAAAACAACTCGAATCCGAGGTTGACAGCAAGACAAACCTCAAAACCAAACAGCAAAAACCAATAAACACAAACAAAATTGTGTGCCAAACGGCAGTGGATAAACAGAGAGGAACGTCGTGGAAACTCAGCCAAAGTACAAATTGTAAAGTTTTGCCTATAAAATGTCAAAACGTCAAAAGAGGCTGCCAAAAAAATCTGCGGCAAAACTTTGCCTCCGCCACTTTTTCTACAGGCAAAATCAATAAGCGACAAATTACGAGACCACAAGAGGCCGCATAAAAAACGAGGAATGCGCAAATAAAATTGAAAGCCAGCAAAAAGCAACGGAGAACAGCGAAACTGTGAACTGAGAAGTTTTCTGGGCTGTAATGCGGCGCTTTTCCCTCGAGACCAGCGTGGCAGTTCAACTTTCTGGTCAGAAAATTCAAAAACCGACGAATCGTTTTTATTTCACTTAAGTCTACGGTTTTTATTATTTTTATTGTGTGTCTTTTTTATTTTCTTTAATTGGAAAAGACATAAAAAATGTATGCAGGAAACCCAAACAATGTTTGTCGGCAAGCGCTACATGCAAAGCAGCAAGAAGAAGACGTGCTGGCAGGCCTGGTCCACAGTCCACAACCGGACGGAGCGGCGGCGCAAACAAAGCAAAGTGACAGCAACAAGTTGAATTGCCAACAATTACCATTTAAATTGAGATTTAAAGTTGATTTGCCTGAAACAGTGGGCGGCAAATTGCTGGGGACGGACTGCAAGAACAACAAAGGAGAGCAAGAAATATGTGTCGAGGCGGAAATGTAAACAGAAATGATGAGTAAGAGAAAGAAAAGTTCGTGCAAAGTTTAAATCTTGCTGGCAGTAAATAGGAAGACCAGCGTGTGAAAGTTGTGAAGGACTTAAATGAAGACAGAGATGTCAGCATTTGGAATTGAATTTATGGAAAGATGTACAACAGAAATAAGTAATGCGGAGAAATGGGTTTATTTGCCGGGAAAATGAAATGTCTATCGAATGAATAGTGCGAGAAAATGAAAATTTATGAAATTTTCTACGAAATCTTGATAATGACCGGCCAGTGTCTAGAAAAACTATTGCTAAATGCGAGGCAGAAGAAGACAGACCTCACAGATACGAAGTTTTCACCGGAAGGATAATTGATTTCAATGATAAGAGCTAAGATCTTCATTGTTCGACATTGGAGCTTGGAGAACCTTCTCTGAAAATTGTTCAAGAGCAAAGTCACTTATCCACAGTTTTTGAAAAAAAAAACTATGCTTGGATCTGAAGCAACTGACTACAGTCAAGTGCACAATTACAATGCGACCACATCTTCATACATCGAAAAACGCATTCAAGAATTTTAGTTCGATGAAGTTTAAATAAAGGGTATAAGCGACTGTCTACCAGTCAATACATGTTAATATCTCACCAACTTGATAACTTGGGGATCCATATATCCAGTACCTTAGATTGGGTTAAGTTAGGTGAGATAAATAAGCTGATATTCGTGAGACCACGAATAATTCCACTTGGACAGCTAGAGGCACTTGTCTGTTATTACGCTCCGAACTCCTAAGTATGGATCAGAAAGACCGCCGTGTATCTACAAAGCGTCACCCAGAAGTTCATTGAGCTAACTAATATCTACTCCAGCCAATTCGCCGGGTTGTAGATAGTATATCAACCAAGATGATTGAACCTTAGTCTGGTGAAAGCTGGACAGTGAAGGAGATGTTTCGAGCTCATCTTCCTCACTGCGACTTTGAGAAGTTGCGTCTTCTAAAATCTTTAGTCTCACCGCTTCTGTGCCAAAAAAGACAATGTTCTGTTTACGTAACGGTCATGTGAATCTGAAAAGTAGTAGTTCCATGGATCTTTCTCACTCCAATCTGAGCCAGAAGGAAGCTTAACGCAACCAGACTTAAAGTTCACTCCTTAGTCCCTTCATGCCTTCAAAAAGTTTTTGAAGTCGTTTGAAATTAGTACCATTGATTTAGAGATCCTGCGTCCAGTCGAGTCGCAAAGGAATACAAGAAGAGCAACTGTCAATCACATTATCATTGAAATTTTTGTAATCGCACATACTTCCCCTTGAAATTTTCCACAAACGCATTGTCTTGAGTCTTGAATCCTTCCCTTACCCTACATTCGAGGCTGAACAGCTGCCGCTTCAACCTTAACCTTTACAAGAAAGTTAAAAATAACAGCAAAAGCATTGCAACGTGCTGGGGCGTTGGCCAATTCGTGCAGCATGTGCATTTACAGCCACAAAACAAATGTGAATATTCACGCACAGATCGTAAACTTAGCGAACCCCTCCAAACTAAACGCTCAACGCTGAAATTGCTCAGCACAGATTTGCGCACGCAATCCCAAGAACAAGCAAGTGTAAAAGGGTTCCCTCGTGTAAAATTCTAAAGCGTGTTTTGCAAGCTACGTGTTATTGCGTCCCGACGCGCCTGCCTTGCCGCGCCACGAACTAACCAAAATGCTGTGAAAACACAAGCTTGGCCTGAGCGGGTTGAGGCTGCGTTGTCTGCTATTCTACGAAGAGCGTGAGCGCTGGTCAATTGTCGACTTGAAGTGACGAGCAAATCAAGCGATTTTCGTCCCTTTTCACAGGCGGCACGTACAATTTATTTATTTTGAAGATGCTGCTCGGGTTTTATTGCCAGTGGGTGCTCACACACATACTTAGAAATAACGCTGTATGTGTGTGCTTGTTTCCTTATGAATGTGGGTGTATGCTTGTATGGCAATGAAGTGTTGGTAGTAAGTCGAGCGCATAACAATATCAATAACCACAACAATAAAAGCAGCTTAAGTTGATTTGCCGCCAGAGGCAAGAAAATACGAGAGGATCAAGACACATCAAGGCAAGCAAACACACCCACACGCAGAGGCGCGTAAGTGCCTGTGTCGTCGTGGCGGCGAATAAATCTGTTATTGTTTTTGTAAGAAATAAAAATCACTTCTGGTATGCTGGCGCTTGTGGCGGAGGCGTCGGTGGCGGCGCTCTTAAGTTGTCTGTAACTGCCTGAGGTTGGCTTTGCGCCTCCGCCTCTGCTTCAGCTGCCACATTTTGCTTTTTTCTTTTGCGCTCGCAGCTGACTTTTCGTTATAAACAAAACTATAATTCAAGCATGATTTCCTTTATGCCCGCACACACACACATATATATATATATACAAAACGTGAAAATATTTTGCACGCAACTCGGCGGTTGCCAAAATATGAAAGCAACAACAATAAAACACTAATAAAACGAATGAGGGAGCAGTGAAAGGAATTCGCAGAAGAAAAAAGAAAAGAACTTCTTTTTTATTATTTTTTTCGCGCTCTACAATTTATTTTATTTTATTTTCATTTTTATATTTCATCGCGTGAAAGCGCTCATGCACGAAAAACAAAGTGTGCAATTGCGAATAAACAAAAAACGCAAACGGCGGAAAAAGTGCGCCAAAGCAAGCGCCGACTGTCGAACGGCGCGCGCCAGCCACCCAGCAAAAACAACAAAGCGCGTGGAAGAGGAAGCGAAACCACGCGTTAAGTGAAAACACCTAAGCTCTCCAAAGTCTGCTCAATGTCTGTTGCGTTTTTGCTTTTCATTACATTTTATTTGTTTTCCTTATTTTAGTGTTTTTGCTGCGCTTCCACACACACTTGTTTGTCAAGTTGTGCGCCACGCTTTGACGCCTGTAAGTATGCCAAGTTTTTGCAACAATTTTTCATGCAGCTCTTGCCGCTTTCTAAACTTAATCACCCACATATGCACATAAAAAATCATTGTTTGTACACACACGCACACGACCCTTGTTAATTTTCACTTGCCGCCGTATACACACATACACTCACATATTTAACTGTAAGCAAGCAGTTGAGGCACTTATGACTTGGCTGCCAGTTTCACTTGCTCGCTGGCTTTTGTGGGCTTTAACACAGCTTTGCATGTTCACAGGCGTTGTTTCATGCGCATAAAGATAACAACAAACATCGGTAATGATATGAACTTCAAGTGTTTACATACGTTTGTCAAAAGGTGTGGGCAAACACTTGCCAATGTCGGCACCTCTTCGCATATATATACAAAAGTAGCTGTGTGTACATAGATTAGGGTGACCGAAAAGCTCATATATCGAATTTATGAGTTCGAACGTACTTATGTAAAGAAAAAAATTACCTTGATTTGAAAAAATTGTTAACTTAATTCAAAATTTATCATTTAAAAAACACCTAAAAAACTTTTTCATTAAAAATACCATAACTTTTGAAGCATTTGTGACGAAATTTTTACAACGCAGATCATTGTAGAACATAAAATTTCCTAAAAAGGTTCCATAAGTGAGCCTTTTACATCGCAGATTCTTGTAGAAAAAAGTCTAAAAAAGCTACCTCAGCTAGATTTTTTTAATTCAAAAACTTTTACATTCAAAAACTTTCAAAATAAAGCTAAAAATGATACCTTTCAGAAGTATGAATGTATACATATGTATATATTTTTTATGTACAGAGTGCAATTGTAACCTCTGAACTCGAACGTTTCTTTTCAGCTAACCCTAATATACACATATACATATATGGTAACGTAAATATACACGGTTTCTCAGTAGCGGTTGTGTGGAAACGAATGTCCTGTCTTTCAGTGGACTAAGCGAGATTAGCCTTCATCTACTATAAGCGAAATGACTGTGAAAGAAAGTTGGCTGAGAAAATAATACAAATTTGCGAGCGGTACAAAGCTAAAGCATTCACTTCAATTAATTAAAATTAGAGAATGAGCAATACAGAAAAAGCTATGAAGGAGAAAGAGAATTGTAGAAAAATTTTAAGGAACTTGCTAAAGTCTTTGGATAAGTAAATTAGTGTCAATTAAAAGATCAACGATTTAAGATTAAAAATTAAATATCATAGATTAAATATTAAAGTTTAATGATTATTAAAGACTACAGATTAAAGATTAAAGATTAAACTTTAACGATTAAACACTAAAGACTAAAAATTAAAGATGATCAGCAAAAATGCTCTTAGCTGCATCCTCCGCGCGGATGTCGACTGGGCAATGGGTGCCACTGCTTACAATGTCATGATCTCAAGCTGGCTTCTGGCACAGTCATTACATTGGAGCCAGGCGGCTCCTAGCGAAGGCTGACGTATCTTCCCAATCATACCGTTATGTTGGACTGCTTTATATGCATCCTCAGAAGTAGGTGAATGCATAATACAACGGATATTGGTAATGAGCTACCTGGCGGTATGTAATGGTACAGACTTCCGAATCTAAAACTCGGAATGGAAACGAAGCGGACCGGGATATCGGTTCAAACGTCGTTAGGAGGCAGCGTAGCAGCCTCCACCGGTGGGCAAAATCTTAAAAGCGATCGTATAAGCTGTGTCGCCAGCGGACACACCTTCACTGCAACGGGAGCAGGGTGCGGTGGTTGTAGTACTAAGGTCAATCCAGCTTTATAGCGCACCGGTGCCACAGTTTATGAAGACTTGGAAATGAACTTCTTCACTCTCCTGTGCAAGCCGAGGGTTCCTACTCTGGTAACAAGAGAGAGCCTCGGAAGAAGCCAAGAAGTTGAAGGCAAAAGCGAGATACAAGGCGACGGTCGGAATATGTAACCGCCCGGAAGGAAAGTCCAGCCTAAAGGAAGAAGAAGTGAAACGGCTGGCTTGGGCTAAAGAGGCGGTGAAGAACGGTCGGGTACACATCGCTACTTGTAATTGGTGCAATGCCTCGGACCCATCGTATGTTAATCGCATTGAAGAGCATAGCGCTGGAAAGAGGCAGCACTTAACGGATAGTGAACTTAAGGCGCCCTCGACAACGAGGAAGTACAAAGACGTAGTCGGGAAGCTAGATGTCAAGCACGCGGACGATAAACCCACAACTTCCAAGCCAGCGGCAGCGGCCAGCGAAATAGTGAAACGGCATTTGACCGTCGCGCTCATAATCCGCTGGAACAAATGTCATCGGAGCGCTAGAAATTAATGGGAATGAAGCTGTTGGCAGCTCTGTTCTCGAGAATGGTCGCCGAACCGAGCGCAACCATGCCGTCATTTGATGAAACAGGATAGCTTAGCGGTGTCTAAATCTTAAAATGCAACGACGACTCGCATCCAAACCTTGAAGGGAGCGAAGCTGGAGGTGGTAGACCGAGCCAGTATTCTTTCGGTGCCCAAAGCGAAGGTAATCAGAACTCGCGTTTTGGACCCGAAACATGCTCTGCGGCTGCTGCAAAGGCAGAATCCGGACGGGCCAACCACCGATTGGAGGGTCTTCGTAGCGAAATCCATCAACGAAGATGGAGTAGAGAACATAACCAATTTTGAAGTTAATACGTATCTTAAAAGTTAAAAGTAAAGCAAAAACATTGTTTGGACTGAAAAACTTTATTTCAGACTCGGTAATATGTATATTAGGTAGTCAGATTTAATTTTTTAAAAACTCATGGTTCCTAAAATGTTGATTCCCAGAAGTCGCAAATTTATAGATTGTAGAAGAGATAGACTTAATAGTCTTGAGTGTTGACCATCCCTGCAGAATTAGTGTATGCTGGGATAGGTTTTAATGTGGATACTGTGAAAATTTTCAATTAGCGTCTTTCTTGAACAGCTGCAAATGTCGGTCCTAACCTTTAACTATCAAGTATCTATGAAAAAACACTCACAACCAAAGCGTTTTGGCCTGTCACAAATTTTTCGAGGCGGATAATATCAATTCCGGCTATTTCACCTGGTTGACCTACACCATGAGTATAAGATTTAAGCGAGGCTAAAAAACAAACCTTTTTTTTTAAATACATGAGTGCAAATGGGCAATTTAATCAAAGTGCAGAAATTACCGAAAATTGACAGCTTCAAGGACCATCACAATAACAAATGTTAAGCGCAATATTTTACACTGCAAGGAAAAATTGATAGGCGATTATTTATTTTTGATCGATTAGCTTCCTCACTTGCCGCATTTAAAGTGTCAACTCAACTGGAAGCCACTCTAGTCAACACGAATCGTGACTTCATTTGGCACTCGCCGGGAGAAGTATCACCAACAGCAAACAACATTTGTGGAATTCATCGATTAGGGTAGCAAATGAGCATATGCCTATCAATGATGATGACACTACATGTGACTAAATGACACGACACTTGAAGTGATGAAATGAGCATTTAAGCGGTGGCGCTGATACATTTGTATGTATGTGTGTGGCAAACTCACAAAGCTGAGCCATTTGGAGAGCGTACACAAAGACCACTTGACACTTGGCACTTGACTGCTGGAGCCACAGCTGTAGGCACCATACGGGAATAACCAAACATCCACGTGTTCATGTATATATGTATGTATGTATGACAAACCAAGTCCCCCTTCTCCCTTAAAATGCAAAGGCATTTGTTATTTTTTATTCAGCAGTTGAAAAAGTGGCAAAAAATGCACAACAAATGAGCTGATAGCTTAGGACAAGCGCAAAAAGAACAGCCGGAACAACAATAGCAATAGCAACAACAATGAAAATGTTGACGATGACAACATCAACAACGCTTAAATGCCAAATTAAGTGTAATTTTTCCTTATTGTGTTTACAACGCGCGCACAACGCTTGACAAATTTGATTTGCTGCCATGAGCCGCAGGCTGCCGGAGCCCCGTGAAGTATAGAAAATATTTACATGCATGTATGAGTGGGTGTGTATCCTTCGTATACTACAAGCAGCTGCCAGCTGTGAGAGGACGACACAAAGCGGTTAGCCTTAGATACTTGTTTGCCTGTCAACTTCAAAGCAACAACAAACGATGTAGGCATATGAGCCTCTAAGTATGACTGACATATAAACTCCGCTTTGGGGCATAAAGACTCACAGCAGTGACGCCGGTTGGCAAGGGCTACAAAGTACTTGCCTCTGCCTCATTGAGTATTTGTTTATTTATTTAACTTTGCCTGACATAACGGCATACTCACATGTGAAGGTATCCATATATGTATATGGCGGTTTTGAGGTTCACTTGTGTATGCCTCGGGCTCTCACATGTGCTGCCTATGTCTTCCTTATTTGTAATTTCATATACGGTTTCATTGTTTAAGTAAATTTTGCAGATAATTGCTCTTGTCTGTTGAGAATCTTCGTCAATAAATTTTTCAAAAAATTAAATGAGTGTGAAATAATCTGCTTGGCACTTTGAATAATGAAATTTGTCACAAATTACAAGGAGCTTAAGGTGTTTTTTGTGATTTATTACATTTGATTGTTTGAAGGCGCGAAAGATTTATTAAATATTATGGAAAATTTTATATTGATTTTAAATTATGAAAATAATTGTATGACTCATAGGGTACAGGAATGAGTCTCTTCTGTCGTAATCCATAAAGAGAATGTAGCTTTCAACTAAATGACTACAATTCAGTTTTACAAGCCGAAATCAAGCGCCAAGTGGTCTTCTGCTCTTAACAGCAAGTCCATAAATATTCGAATGGCTAAACAGGTGATAATTAAGGTTATTAGCGCTAGTACTAATAGCCCAATAAGTCAACACCGCAAAACCGCAGCCCACCGCTTCTACCGTCCGCTTTACCATACGTTGCCGTAGAATTTCCCACGAGTCAGCTGATTGCTCTCTTACAAGGCAGAGTTGTTCAAAACAATGGATCCTACATGAACACCTCAGGTCATGGAACACTTAGGATACGAGAAAGTCACTTTGAGGTAGCATTGATAGTGGAGAAACCGAAAAGTTCCTAGTTCTAGGAAGGTTAGTAACATTGTAGCGGTCATCACAGTTCATCTGTCCTTAAGATCCTATCTTCAGAAAATGGAAAAAGTGTATTCGCCGGAATCCAGAGCATGCGCGGAGGATGATGAGCCGCTGGGACAATATCTGTGAGAATGACCTATCTTGAGTCGGATGAGGAAATACATATATCACGACTCTCAATGCTCTAACGTAAGAAATATTGAACAGATGAGGAGGAAAATAATCGGACTTTTTATCAAATCTACTGTAGTTATCACGCTGAAAGCAGAATATTTACCCCAAATTACCAATCGGTTTAAATTTTCATTCAATCTTCTTAGATATTGTGTGACAGTCAATGGGGAGTGCTTGAGTTAGATGATTTTGATTTGGACGACCAACGAAAAAATCAATTTATTTAGAGAAACTGTGGCGTTGCCTCCAAAATCGACTTGTCATTTTTTGTGGCGTTATGTGAAGTCGCTTGCCCACGCAGATAAGCCTGAGACGATTAACGTCTTGGAAGCAAGACAAGCAGCAATAAAAGCAGTAACCTCGTATCGCATAGTAGACGAGATTGCCAAGGTGTACGGGTAACATTCGAAAACGTGATCAACCCGTGAGAAACACATAAATTGTCTATACGACGATCTTGACAGAAGCATGGAATAGAAAATCAAAACCCTGGGTGCAAAACTGCAAAAGTCATGTGCAAAACGGTAGATCGGAAGTACACAATACTCCTATTGGCACTCGATAGAAGAGACTGTAGGAACAAGATGGGAATTCTAACTGGTCACTATATGGTAGCGGCACACGATCGCAGGATGAGGTTGACAGATCGAGAAGACTGCAGGATATGTCTAGAGCAGGGCAATAGGGAAACAATGGGGAATCTCTTGTGCCTTGTCCCGCATTGACAATAATCATTTGTGGTCCCCAAGGTATGATACACTGGAAGAGGAATTTCGTTATTTGTTAAATTTCGAGCCAAGCGCAGGCATCGTAAAAGATGCTTTTACTCCTCATGGATTTAGTAACTGAGCTCCATCTCTATCGCAAAGGAGCAAAACTGGTATATGCGCGGCTTATTGGTCTACCAGATCAACCTAATCTGAAGAACATTTCTGTGAAAGTGTTTGTTGATTTGCAAGTAGATAAGACTCCTTAATGGGAAAACTAACAAGATGAGGCATAGTCTCGCCTTAAGCAAAAAAGAACGGTATCAGACGAGGGTTCAGGTGTGTAAACCAGAAAGCTATTACATCAAAAAAGCGAATACAGAAGATTACGAGATTCGTTCATATAAAAACATTTCGGCCTCCAAAGATAAAGCGTACACAATGATCCAGCTAAAAGTGATATTATGAAAAGTAATGACATCAACCATACTATATGAGACCACAGTTACGATAATGTGCCGCCAAAATTACTATGAGCAGTACAGATTATCCACATTGATGTTATCAGAAGCACGATCCATTTGTACTCACTAATTTTATCAGAGACATTATTACTCGACTTTTTGGTCTGAACTATTTATTATATCATGACTTTATCCTATCAGCTGATCACTCAACTTTCTCAACTCCTCACTCTTCTTAAGCCCTCTAATACTATCGTTACTTTCTGATGCTGCGAATAAGAGCTCTATACAAATTACAATTTCCTTAACGAATGAGCAAATCTAGAGAAGAAACGTCAAGTATTGACTCGATATTGATCTCCTTTCAAGAGTTACATTGCATAATTCTATTTAAAGCAACTGCAAATCCCTTAAATATATTTTGACAAAATCAAAAAAAAACACTTAAACAGCATAACGATTACAAAGCTCCACATTTTTAGCACAAAACATTCAAACTTGACGCAGAGCCCTAAGGACAATCGTAACTTTTAACCCATCGCCGGCAAAATAAAAGTAAACAGGCGCGCCAATTTGTAGCAATAAAATAAAAATAAGGCCGCGTTTAATTTTCTTGCTGTCAGGCAATAAACTAACGGCGCTTTCTGTAAGCGTGCGCACGCACTGACAATACAATAAACCCTACCCTGCACTGCCCTACCCTAAACTCAAACACAAATAACCCGAAAGCCGATAATAATCTGCATGATTTATGCGCCGAACCGAAATGCGCTGATAGCGTTCGAGGGAAGAAAAGCGAAAGTACTGGCTTGAGGCGAATTGTCAATATGTGGATATGTTATCGAAATTGGCGGTTAAGTAGGAAAAAGAAAGCAAAAACGAAAGCAATAACAATAACAATATAACACAATATGTTTGGGCAAAATTTATATGTGTGTCACAAAATTTGAGGCGATATATGGAGCAGCATGCGTCATTAATCTTGGTTAGCCCTTACTAGGGCAATCTGACTCTTTTTAAAGCATACTTCTAGGCGAGCAAACAAAAATGCCACAAGAAACGCCACAGAGCACCGCACATGAGCGTATGTGTGTGTGTGGATTATAAGAATAAATGTGCCAGACACTCCAAACGCACACAGATTATTTATTTTGTGTATGTGTGTGAATGTGTGTGTGCGTTAACCCACATGCTCGCATAGCCTTGGCGACCTTCAAAAAATAAATCAACTCACTCCCCACAAGCATTTTAATGCTACTTACACACACTAACACACAACTCTTATACCAGCACACATACAAACACATACACAACCTGCTTTTGTGGATCCTTCGAGCACGACGTGGAGCTAACTGTAAATCTGTAGGGCGCAATCAATAGGCTTAATCAAGCAATGGCCTTTTCTCGGCTTATTTCTTGCAACAGAAATGTCCAACGAGCGTATATACATATGTAGACCTACATATGCGTATGTGTGTTCGTTAAGGTGCTGGCTACGTTGAATGTGCTAATTGCTAATCAGACTGTGTAAAGCCGCATGAGAATTTTGTGGCGAAAAGCAATAAAATACAAAAACAATAACAAAATAACAATGGAATTAGTAACAGCACGCACAATTCACACACATAACTGTATAATTACAAGGCGCACATACAAACACACACTTATATACATACATATGATTTATCTCGTTTCTGTCGAGCATTGCATATAGAGCCACAAGGTGTAAAATTGTTCTTATAATCCAGTTATAATGAAATACGGCGAAAGTATGTGTGGCATGGAGAGATTTTGAGGACAAAATTCCCTCGGGCAGTTTAAGATATTCCATGAAATGATACGTTAAAGAATTTAATTAAGTGCATACAAAGTTAAGGATTTTTACAATAGATGAAAATATCTCTTGAATTATGGCAAATACATATAAATAAGCAGTAATGCTTTTATTTGACTATTTGTAATCGAAAATTGCCAATAAGCCTTGGAACCATAGAGATGCAGATTTTCGCTTATTTCGCTTTGTAAACCCAATATTTTGTACGTTTTTAACCCACTTCATTGATTTAAGACGTTTATAAGCTAATAAGAGAGTTATTGTTGAATATTTGTTATACATAACTAGTCTGCAAATAGTTCATAATGGATTAGTACCTCAAAAAAGTTCAAAAAATTTTAATATTTCGATGTTTATGTAGAGTTTGAGCGATTGTAAGCCAACAATTATATTTTTGGAAATTAATTACAATGTCACTAGTTACGGACCGACGGATTGCCGGCCGAGCTATTCAAACACGGCGGCGAAGAACTGATAAGGAGCATGCATCAGCTTCTTTGCAAAATATGGTCGGATGAGAGTATGCCCAACAATCTGCGCCAACTACCGTGGGATTAGCCTCCTCAACATCGCGTACAAGGTTCTATCGAGCGTATTGTGTGAAAGATTAAAGCCCACCGTCAACAAACTGATTGGACCTTATCAGTGTGGCTTCAGACCTGGTAAATCAACAACCGACCAGATATTCACCATGCGCCAAATCTTGGAAAAGACCCGTGAAAGGAGAATCGACACTCACCACCTATTCGTCAATTTCAAAGCTGCTTTCGACAGCACGAAAAGGAGCTGCCTTTATGCCGCGATGTCTGAATTTGGTATCCCCGCAAAACTGATACGGCTGTGTAAACTGACGTTGAGCGGCACCAAAAGCTCCGTCAGGATCGGGAAGAACCTCTCCGAGCCGTTCGATACCAAACGAGGTTTCAGACAAGGCGACTCCCTATCGTGCGACTTTTTCAATCTGCTGCTGGAGAAAATAGTTCGAGCTGCAGAACTTAATCGAGCAGGTACAATCTTCTATAAGAGTGTACAGCTGCTGGCGTATGCCGATGATATTGATATCATCGGTCTCAACACCCGCGCCGTTAGTTCTGCTTTCTCCAGACTGAACAAGGAAGCAACGCAAATGGGTCTGGCAGTGAACGAGGGCAAGACGAAATATCTCCTGTTATCAAACAAACAGTCGTCGCACTCGCGACTTGGCACTCACGTCACTGTTGACAGTCATAACTTTGAAGTTGTAGATAATTTCGTCTAATTAGGAACCAGCATTAACACCACCAACAATGTCAGCCTAGAAATCCAACGCAGGATTACTCTTGCCAACAGGTGCTACTTCGGACTGAGTAGGCAATTGAAAAGTAAAGTCCTCTCTCGACGAACAAAAACCAAACTCTATAAGTCGCTCATAATTCCCGTCCTGCTATATGGTGCAGAGGCTTGGACGATGACAACAACCGATGAGTCGACGTTGCGAGTTTTCGAGAGAAAAGTTCTGCGGAAGATTTATGGTCCTTTGCGCGTTGGCCACGGCGAATACCGCATCCGATGGAACGATGAGCTGTACGAGATATACGACGACATTGACATAGTCCAGCGAATTAAAAGACAGCGGCTACGCTGGCTAGGTCATGTTGTCCGGATGGATGAAAACACTCCAGCTCTGAAAGTATTCGACGCAGTACCCGCCGCGGGAAGCAGAGGAAGAGGAAGACCTCCACTCCGGTGGAAGGACCAAGTGGAGAAGGACCTGGCCTCGCTTGGAATATCCAATTGGCGCCACGTAGCGAAGAGAAGAAACGATTGGCGCGCTGTTGTTGACTCGGCTATAATCGCGTAAGCGGTGTCTACGCCAGTGAAGAAGAAGAAGAAGTTACGGACCAGTACACAACAAATTATTATTTTTTAAATAAATCACTAAAGTAAGACTTTATGAGGTAATATGAGAGTTATGGTTGGCAATTCGTTATACAAAACTAGTCTACAACTAGTTCTAAATGGACTAGTACTTCAAAAAACTCAAAAACTTGTAATATTTCCATGTTAATGAGCGATTGTAAGCTAACAAAAAAATGTTGGAAACTAACTACTATGTAACTAGTTACGGTCCAGTACTCAACCAATCATTATATTTTTAGTTAATCACTGAGTTAAGAGCTTTGGGGTTATAATAATGAGATATTGTTGACAACTGGTCAGACATAACTAGTCTGCAACTAGTTCGTACTGGACTAGGGCCGCAAAACATTCGAAAATTTTTAATATTTTGATGATTATGTAAAGATTGAACCCTTTAAGATAGCAAAAATTTTGTTGTGAATCTAACTACAATGTAACTAGTTACGGACAAGGGCACAACTAGTTATTATTTTTTAATTAATCGTATGAAGTTTAAAAAGAAAATTTTTATATTTTTCTCTAAAGCAAATAACATTATTAACAAATTCTGAAAGGTGTCTTTAAGCTGTTAGGTTTTTTCTATGCCGCCCTCTTAGCTACATTGTACACATAGCCTAAGGCAGAAGACTTCTCTATGCATGTAAATTGCGACTAATTTTTATTTTTCGCTTTCTTTTTTTCCTTGAAAGACAATTAACCCCTTCGATCCGAACCGGGACGTATGTGTCCCGGTGTATTTTCAAAGGTTCTTAACGTATAAAATAAATGATTACAAAGGGTTAAATTAGTCCCATTTCGTAGCTCATACTACTCTTAACGGTATTTGTTTTCATTCGTGGTATTTTAAATAGTAAACACGTCTTCATTTGCTAAAATAGAGCTAATGGTTGGACGCGTATTGATTATGCGAAATTTTCCGGATCGAAAGGGTTAAAATTTAATCACGTGCTTTAATCAGCGCAAAGCGAATTGACTGAAGTCAAAACGAATACCTTAGCAACAACAATTAACGTAATTGCAACAAACACAGCTGTAGTGCCACTGCAGAGGCACTTGTAAATAGGGTGCTCCCTTGTCAGCAACTTCCGCCTCCCTACACCAGTGAGACCACCCACACGCCAGCAGTGTCTGTAGCACAGACTGTCGCCTAAATAATGTATAAATAAACTTTTTAATTGTCACTAATTAATGAAGCAAATTCCCTGTCAAGAGCACTGTCACAACAACTTAGCGGAGAGGAAATGTGGCACAAGCAATAAAGCTGCAGCCAATGCCTTTTTATAAATTTGTTGGTGTGTGTGTTGCTGAACAGCAGCCGCTTTGAGAAAAACAAGCAGTAAACTCCTTAAAGCGCGTTATTAATCGTGTCGGCTGCCGTTTTATTGCCTCACCACTTGTGCGCTTGCAACATACAAGGCGATTGTTGCATGATGCACTCAAGAACCAAGAGTAAGGAGTCGAGCGTGAAAGGGCGCAACTTATAAGTGGTGACAAAGTAATTTGCATATAAACAGCAAATACAAAGCGGGAACAATAACAAAAACAAAAGCAATAACAACAATTTGCGTATTGATGCCAATATTTCGTAGCAGCAACAAAAGCACTGAAGAAAAACAGTAATAAAACCAAGAACGATAAAAAAATACAAAAACCCCCAACAAAACAAGTACGAAATTGCAATAACAATACAAACTAGCATTTTTAATGGGCTGTCGTCCATTAAAATTCACGCGCTTATGTTCATTATGCAACGCGCTGTGCAAACAAAGCGGCATGCAACAGCGCTCCAGAGGAAATATCAGCAAAAACATCGCTGCACAAATATTGCCAATAATAGTCATTATAATTTGCATACTGTCAGGCGCATTTGCAACAATAACAGTAAACAATGTCATAATGCTTTGACATTTTTGCCATAAAAACCGCTTTTTTCCGCGCGAAACGCGAACCATTCAGCCAATGACAATATTTCGCAGCTGATTGGCAGCATTGGCAGGCACAATGCAGCCATCAATTCAATTAAAGTGGCCGAATAGAGCGTGGCAGCAAAGCGAAATGAGCAATTGCAAATCCAATTAGACTTATATTAGCTCATATACGAACTAGTTTGTAACTAGTTGCGGGAAAACAAATTTGAACTTCTGTTTAATTGCTTTCGATTCTACTATAGAAGTACATTAATTCAGAGAGGAATCCAATTAGAAGTATGTATGTAAGCTTAACGCGAACTAGTTTGTAACTAGTTACGACGAAAACAATTTTCAACTTTTTTTAGATGCTTTCCATACTACAATAGAAATACATTATTTTAGGTAGGAACTAATTTGAAACCAGTCTCAAGGTAACCATTTTTGGACCAGTACTTTAACATTCTACTTAGTAAAAAAATTGAAAATAAATTGTTGAAACAGCTAAAATAATAAGAAACTAGATTTATTTATGGCAGCAAAAAACTAGTTTTAGTCATTTACACTTATCTTAGCTCAAACACGAACTAGTTTGTAACTAGTTACGAGAAAACCAACTCTCACGTGTGTTTTAGTTGCTTTCCATACTACAATAGAAGCACATTGTTTCAGATAGTAACTAATATGGAACTAGTTTCGAAGTAATCACTTTTGGACGAGTGCTTTAACATTGTACTGCCATGTTACCATGTTGCTAACCACAAGATTAGTAACTTTGGTGTAAGAGAGGAATAAAATACACTTTCAATGCTCTTTTTACGAATACTTTTCGGTAATTTAAAACAGTAGTTTCGAAACTAGTTTAAAGAGACATCAAAATTAATGATGCGGTAGATCTGGGGCTTTGTTTTTCACTGTGCAGAATGCGGAGTCATCTATACCGGTATAATGAAGCCAGATCTAACTCCTGACCCACGATCATATGACAGGAAGGAGTGCCACAAATCGTGATGCGAGTTAAAATCGTCACATACCAATCGGTTCTTACCACGGACAAAGCATCTATGTCCCGATCATTGGTTTCTTGGATTACAGCTATCGATGCCTTCCCGGCTCATAAAACTAACCAACCCTCGATCTTGCTCTATAGTTCAGTAGTAAAAGTCGTGGTCGTCGCGGTAAATTGGTAGAGATCCTGCAAGTGAGGGACCACTGTACCCAACGGTCATTTCATCTGCATTAGCCCATGGAGCTGTTGTTGCTCTTGACTGTGATTTGGCAACGCCATTAACGGTTGTTGCGGAAAGAAACTCCTACAAGAAAGCGAGGGAACAAACGCACGCAGCCAGTGCAAGGCTTCCGTCCCACTGCAAGGTCTAACACGCGGCACAGATGGAGCGAGGGATCAGGAGTTGTCTTGTGACCACCGCCCTCGATTATGATTTCGTAGAGGTCGGCCGCTCGACGTTATAGAGATGGAATTATGTCGAAGCATTTTGGTGCACACGCAGCATAAAATCTCTTCCTAGCCAGGGTTGGACTCAATATCAGCCCGAATAAAGAGCAACTCTGCGATCCAAACAGGGATAGATTCTCAAAATAACAGTTTTAGTTGGATAAAATCTGGTACAATCCCGGCATCTTTGAACCGGCTGCTGTGGGAATTGCGGAAGTCGCTCTGGGGATCGATTACGGGAACAAGAAGTCCGAAATTTTGCAAAATGTATCGACGGATATTTAAGGACAATAAATTTCGCACACTTTTTCTTCACTTATTTAATAAAAGAAATGTGTTCCAAAAGAAACCACTAATAAAGTGAGTACTAACCTGAACATAACTAGTTTTTAACTAGTACAAAACAAATCAGTTTTTAGAAACTTATGTATATATTTTCAACATTTATGCAGCGAAATTGCTGGGTATACTTTCAATATTTGTCAACCATGGAAATTTGAGCCTATTTCCCATACTGCTCGGCCACCAAAAAACCACACAACGCACCATAACGGTTTATATGTTGATAACTTTTTGTTGCATCATAATTGTATTGTATATTTTTAGGCGCTTAAATGCAAATTAGCTAATTGAATTGTGTCTATGTGTGTGCGTGTGTGTGTCGGAACAAACGAGGTCTATCTCGTTGCTTAATCACGCCTCCGTTTTGCCCCCCATTAACAGACTGAATTTGCTTGCGGCCAAAATTTGGCATATAATGGCATAATGGCGGGTACTTTTTACCGTGTGTGTGTGGTTTTGAGCGCTAAAATATGCAAATGCTTGTAGGCGCAGAGCGCGCAAGCGGCTTGAGGTTTGGTGATACTGAAATTTATGCGCACATTTGGTAAGCAACTTTATGCGGGAACCGTGCGCCTGTTTTATTTTGAATTTAATATTGAATTGTAAGAATAACGGTGATATAATTTGTATAAAAAACATTGTATTTATAAAAATTTTAATTTGAGGTTATGTGCGCGCATTTTCACACTGTATTGAAATCATGCACTCCAACGGCTTAATTAAAATGCAGTTATTTCAAAATATTGTATAAAAATGCGCGTCACACCTCAGCGCACTAACTGTGAAAGCATAAAAATACAAACAATACATTTTAATTTAAGCGTTGCTTTAGCGCTCGCATATCGGCATTGTTGCTTATGACTTGGCGCTTATCGACGGCGAATTTATTTATTTTAAGCCTGCAAAGCTATAAAAATATTATCCCTGCATTTACGCTATCTAGCCATTTGGCCTCGCGCTTATTTACTCACCATTATTGCCGATGCTGCCGCCGGCGCCTCCGCTGCCGCCACTACCGCCCCCGCTGCCCGCGCCGACCGCCAGCAGCCGCTCGCTGAGCGCGATAATTACGAGCGCGCGACACAGGAGCAGCGCTGCGGCGCATGTCATTTGGCGCGCACATCCCAGGCGGCGCGTTGACATTGTGGTCGGATGCAGTTTCATAGTTGGACAAGCGCGCCCTTGTATGTGTGTGTGTTTGTTGACGTGTGTCTATGCGCCTGACCGTTGGTTTGTTGACAAAATTCTGTTGCAAGCAGCAATACAAAGCGTTGTGGCGCTTTTTGACTCCAGCTGCTGCTGCTACGGCTGCCGCTCTTTATAAACAATTTCGAGTTGCCACCTTATTTGTATTTAATTAAATTATGGCAAAATGGCCGCCGCAATTATACCGACACACGCGCGCGCAAGCTGTGCTCTTTTTAATTACTTTGTTAATAATTTTTTAATGGCTTTTATTTATTTCAACGTGACTGCCGCTTTGTTTTTGTACATACACACACTGCCACACTTACATATGCAGTTGAGCGTTTGATTTTATTTTCATTTCAATATTTCACATTCGCCACAAACAAATTGGTTTTATGCGCATTTCTCATGTTTTATACATTTATTCTATATGCATATTACATAATGATGCGCGCATGTGCCTGTGTGTGTGTGTGTTTGTGCGCACCATCGCCGATTGCTAATTACTGACCGATGCAATCACTCGATTAACTTTTTTCCGCCACTTGAATGGTCAGCTCTTATTGCGTATGCATTGCATTTGTTTACTTGAAATGCTGGCGTTCTGTTTCTCTGTAGGTTTTTCATTAAATGATATTTTAATTGGTATGCGTTGCCTTTTTCCGCTTGCGTGGCGCGAATTCCTTTGCGCTCTTCAACAGTGGCGGGCGTTTCTTCGCGCTGCCTTCAAATTGGCGTTTAACATAATTGGCTGGCGCATTTGTGGTTCAACATTTTAGCATTTATTCAAGCAGTCATGCCAAGCACCTTTGCTGAGGTCCACACTGAAAATTAAAATGCAAAAATATTATTAGTTAACTGTTATTTACTGTAATTATTTGTGTAAAAATATAGAAAGCAGCTTGTCAAATAAAGTCTTGTAATTTTTTTTAGTTGCCGGTGAGAATTTTCTGTTTGAATTTAATAAAAAAAATCAACTGGACTCAAAATAACTACTTTTGGACTAGTTCAAAATTTTGCAGTTTTTGAAATAACGAAAAACCTCCAAAAACAATTACTTCTATATTTGTTGTAACAAAGTGACTACTCGTGAACTAGTTCATGTACTTATATTAATAAACGATTATAACTCCAAAAGCATCGATATATGTAGGTTCTCAGTAACTCAGTAAAAAAGTAAGTAGTGGACTAGTTATAAATGGAACAAATGCTTAAGCTAATTAACAAAACTCATGTAACAGTTATTTCCCTTTTTTTTTTTTAACTGGACGGAAAGTTACTAGTTCATATATTAATATTAAAAAAGTAACAAAACTCCAAAAGATATAGGTTTTCGGGAACATTATTTAAGTTCGCCATAAGTACATATGTTTGCTATTTTCAACTAATTAAAAAGTTCCGCGTTCCAACTGTGCTCTAAGTAACTACTTTTGGACCAGTTTGAAACGAACCACTGTATTTTATATTGCGATAAACTCCAAAAACAGTTGTCTTTTAAATTTTAATTTCCAACTGGTCTCAAAGTAACTAGTCCTTAACTAATTCGTATACTTATATTAATAAACGATCATAAATCCAAAATCAACGATTTGTGTAGGTTTTCAGTAACTCAGTAAAAAAGTAACTACTTTCGAACTAGTTAAAAATTTGTTATTTATTTTAACTGGGCTAAAATTTCATAGTTTCTATTTTAATATTGAGAAAAACACATAACTCCGAAAGACACAGGTTTTCGAGAACTTTATCTTGTTCGCTATTTTCACCCAATAAAAAGTTTCGAGCCCTAACTGAGAACAGTAAAAAACTACTTTCGGACTAGTTTTAAAAAAAGGAAAAATGTCCAAAAATGGTTGTTTTTAAGATTTACAACTGGACTCAAAGTAACTACTCGTGAACTAGTTCATATACTTATCTTAAAAACAAGTTTAATGCTAAAAGCATTCATATGCAGGAGATATTTAGTAAATTTATTCTTGTTCTACGTATGAGCATTTGCTAATTTCACGTAACAAAAAAGTTTTGAGTTTCAACTGTTCTCTAAATAACTAGTTTTGGACTAGGTCCAAATAGAAACGGGATAGCAAATTTTGCTAACAAAACCGAAAAAAGCTCTTAAAACAGTTATTAATTATTTTTTGCCAAACTGGACTCGAAGTAACTAAAGGGGAACTAGTTTATATATTCATATTAAAAAACGAACATAACCTCAAAACTATCGCTATTTGAATGTAGGTTTGCAGTAGATTTATTTTGGTTAGTCTCTATTGGAATTCTAACTGTTATCACCTAATAAAAAAGATTTTAGCAACCAACTGTTCTGAAAGTAACTAGTTTTGGTCTAGTTTTACACGAAATAGTTGCTTTAAATAACGGACAAACCTCCTAAACCAATTATTACTATTATTTGCTAAACTGGTCTGAAAGTAACTACCCGTGAACTAGTTTCGTCTTTAAGAGTTGCTTTAAAAATAAAGAAAATAACACCAAAAACAGCGATTTATGTTTTCAACAAGTCTTTCTGTAACTTGGGTACTAGTTCCAAAGCTACGACTTAAATTAAATTTTGAAAATTATAAATATAAAATTTTCATAAAAATTTTACTGTCGTAGAACCAAGTACTTTCGTCCATCAAAAATACACTTTACAAAAAGAAACGACTACATTTCCATCCTTAAAGCAAATCTATACAGATTTCGGCCGAAGAACACACAAGCTTATGACTACCGTTGCATATAGACTCATATTAACCAGCCGGCGCTAATTGAAATTTACACTTTTTTTTGCGGCTGATTTCCTTTTTCCCACAAGTTTCGTGTGTACGCGCCGCATTTAAGCGGATTAAACGCTGAGTCGCAGACAGCAAAATAGACGAAAGTTGATCAACACATACATACGTGTCGAGAAGAACAAAAATTTGAAGTTGAAAGAAAAACGTGAAATGAAATTCGCGGGAAATATTACCGAATCTACGAGTCCAACGAGTCCACGTTGATAGCGAAATAAGAATGAATTACTTCGTGGGATGCGTTAAAGAGCAGGGATCTGATAGAATGTCGTTAATACCATGGCATATAAGGTTAGGATGAGTAATTAAACAATTTAAAAAACATAAAAATGAAATATCAAAAATTATTAAAAAAATAAAAATTCTTAAAATTATTTTTAATGTAAAAAATATTGAAGAGAAGACTAAAACACAGTAAATAAATGAAATATCAAACAAAAATAAATAAAAAATATAGAAAAATAAATACTAAACTTTTATTTTTTTTTAAAGCTGGTGCAGCAAAAATTTTATTTAAAAAAAGTGATCCACGGCATCCTACACATGTCCTTAGAACCCCTCTAAAGGGAAACCTCAAAACTTTGTATTTAATGTCTAATTTGGTTCGCTCTCCTTTCGCAGTGGTTATTCTCAATAAAATATATATATATTTTTCAGCATAACTACTCCATGTACAAATTATTTTTATATTTTGCACTCTTTTCGACAAAAGTAGTATATAATCCCACTAAATTAATTTACATTTAATTTATTAATTCCACAAATAGCCTTTAAATCAGTTTTTAATGCCATTAATTAAAGATTAGCTGCAGAATGCCTTTGATGGTTTTTATATAACGCTATATGAATCATTAATTGTTATGTGTATTGGTATTGGTTTCTGACAATGCACATTAAAGCCACAATTTAATTGTCATTTTTTCAAACTCCTCAATAAAAACATTAATTTATTGAAACTATTGTGTTATATATTCGACTAGATATAAATATACAGTCCCTTACGTAAATGAACTCAGTTTACTCGCTATACTAACTTTACTCGCTTTAATAACTGTACTTGCAGGAAACATTGTAGAAAACATTGTATTAATTGTACTCACTATACTCGCACACTTACTTTACTCGCTATGCCATTCAGTCGCTGTACTGATCATACACGCCATAAATATTTAACTCACCACATTCACCACACTCGTTGAACTAACTAGTACAACTATACTATCCCTGCTGTATTTACTGCACTCATCATCCTGGTTATACTCGCTAAACTTAATTTACTCGCTATATTAACTGTACTGCATATATTCTCTGTACTCGTTATATTCACAGTATTCACCAAACTTTGAGTACCCAATATTTTAGTTGTACTAAATATACTAGCTGTACTCCTAGCTTTATTGCCAAACTCGCTAGCTCATTATAGTCGCTATAAATACTTTACTCGCTATACTCATTATACGCACAGTTGTGACCATACCCGCATACTTATTTTACTCGTTGTGCTTAGCATCATTGCTATGTTGGCTATACTCGCTAAATTCACTATACTTGCTGAACTCACCTTACACATTATATTAACACTAACTCTACTAACTATATTTTCTGTACTCACTATGCCCGCTATACTTATTTTACTCGCTATACTTGTTGTGCTCAGTATCCTTGCACAACATTTGCTGTACTCGCTTTTTTCACTATACTCGCTGAACTCACTTAATACGTTATACTAACTATGCTCGCTGTACTGGTTATATTTTCTGTACTCGCTATGTTCGCTATAAATAATTTACTCGTTACACTTAATTTACTCGCTACACTTAAATTACTCGCTACACTGACTTTACTCGATACATTTAAATTACTCGCTACACTGACTTTACTCGATACATTTAAATTACTCGCTACACTGACTTTACTCGATACATTTAAATTACTCGCTACATTAACTTTTCTTGCTATGCTTACTGCACTCGCTGATACTCACTTTACTCACTTACTCGAACTACTCACTACTCTTTGTACTCGTTATCTTCATACAACATTCAGCATTGCTCCTGATCATTTTTGAAAGTAACTGTATGCATGAAAAGTGATATATATAGGCTATCGAAGTAGTGACCAAACTATTTTAAAACACCCACTCGCTCACATCTACTCCCATGTAATCGACATCATAACACATGAGTTTAATCATCACTGCCAACAACATCATTAACAGCATCAGCATTATTACCATCATCAATATTATTACACTGACAATGTTACTAAAATGTCCATAAATAATTTACAACTTTTAATTAAACGAAAATTTCAAATTAAATTATTTTCAATACAAAATTCAATTGAAGAGCTCATGCGCAATAAAGTAAATAATGCCACTTTATTTGCTTTTGCTGTGATTTGTGAGGGCAAATAAGCGCCTCTATTAAATATTTAATATTCGGTTGTAATTTTACATGTAAAGTGAGCGGATGAAATTGGCGAAAATTGTAAAATTTAGTTAGTAAATTGAAATAAATGAAATAATAAAAGTTGGCAATTTTCATATAAACAAAATATAAATTGACACAAAATGGAATGAATAAATGAAACGAAAGGAGCAGTCTAGGATAGAAATAAGGAATAGGAGGGTATAACATCTAGTCGAGAACAGGAAAGTAGACTATAGTATAACCTCAAATAGGTTTTAGCCCTGTCATGATGGATGTGTATGATTTTCGGTTTTAATCGGCAGGCAAGGAATGAAGCCAACAACTTCTGTGTTGACCCCAGGTTTCAGTACTGAATTGAGAAATAAAAACTGAAATCATGAAAGTTTTATGAAAAAAAGTCCTACTAATTACTTGAATCTTATACAGTGTGTGGAGTATGCTACAGCTTAATCGAAAAAGCGTCTTAATCGAAGTATGTCGGTAACAAATTTCATGACAAATATTACAAATAAACGTAAACGTTGTCATCAGATCCAGTAGCTGTATATTTTCGATACTAAAAACTGAAATATAAAACCATCTCGCTTAAGTCTGTCTCATTTCTGAAATTGTTAGACCGTTTCATGATCTCGACTTCGAGAAAACCTTATATACGACCAGAGAACTGTATAGATCAGCTTCAATAGGCAATTGAACGAGCTTTTATTTCTTTTGTAATGATGGTCTCTATTTTATACTACAAATGGACGGTTCTTTGTATTGTCAAATAAAAGCAGAGCTGCCAAGAAGACTGGTTACTAAAAATCATTATACTCTAAAAGATTTGCTATAAAGTTGGAAACAACCATAAGAAAATGACAGGGACCATGTAAAATAATATATAGGTATGTATAAATGATCAACGTGATGAGCTGAGTCGATTCATCCGATATCCGTCTGTATATACATACACGAATTAAGCACTTAGTTTTGAGCTATCGGTCTGAAATCTCGCATACGTCCTTTTCTCCTCAAGAAGCTGCTTATTTGTCGGAATCACTGATATCGAACCACTATAACATATAGCTGTCATACAAACTGAATGCTCGGAATTAGGTGCTTGTATGGAAAACATTTTCATTTGACGAGATATCTTTACGAAATTTGGCATGGATCCTTTCCTAAGGTAAAAATGAAATCTCCGAAGAATTTGTTCAGATCGGATCACAATAGCATACAGCTGCCACACAAACTGCTCAATCAATATCAAGATCTCTTTATACGCTTTTATACTGTAAGAAATACCCTGTGAATGATATTATAGATTCAGAGCAGCCGAATTAAAGTTTTTTCTAGTGTTTCTTGTTCTTCTATATTTTTTGGAATTTTCTTAGATCAGTATATCGTCACCTAAAATGCAAAATAACGTAAACATAATATTTCATAAGTTTACAGGCGATGCAAAAACGATATAATAGAAAACACTCACATTGAAAAATTTGAGGTAAATAACGTAAAATAAAAACGGTTATATATTGGTTGTCATGCACTCATATTGATTTGAGTATTGGTTATAAAATGGTTATACATATCTGAAAGCGGAAGCTGGAAATTGTATGCTACAAATATGTAATATTATGTACTGAATCGAAAGCAATAAAAAACTCAACTTCGATTATTTGATGAAACGATATAAAGCCATAACCGACTTCAGAGTATTCGCGCACTCAATCTACCTGCGTTTGCAGGATTCAAATATTGAAAACTCCTCTAAAACATACTAGATTTCTGATTACTGTTATTTCCTTAGACAATTTAAGATAAGCATTTAATATTGCAGTTATAACGGATGTATGTACACCACTCGTGCAACAAGTATACCGTTATTTTGATGCTTGTATATGTAGGACGATGTACCAGTATGCGAAGCAAAGCTACATTAAAAATAAATAAAATTTCAAAGAAACCATAAAATTTGCAATCACTTTAAAGTGGAGCTTATGAATAATAAATATGTACACATTGAAGCACGCATATATAATATATACTATATACGTACGTGTATATGTAAGTCACGCACGAGGCAAAAGTCATGACGGGTCACGCATAAAGATTCATTTAAATTTTATTAAAAGAAACAGCAGCAGGGCTTTAAAGCACAGTAACTGTAAAAAGGACAACAGAGAGACACACTCGCACACACACACACATGCATGTGTGTTGCGCTACATGCTTGCGTGGTTCACCATAAACGCCGTCCACCGCTGACCGAGTTCGTTGTCATACAAAAATGTGTGTGAATATGCAATACATATAAATGATATATGCTCATTCGTGTTTGTATTTGTATTAGTGCGCAGCAAGTACACATGTTCCTGTATGTCAGACGGACACAATGCAAAAACATTTTAAAATTTATTGCCATGTTTGCCAACTGTAAAGACTTATATCCGGCAGATGATATTTTATTGTTTGTGTACGCGGCGCTATTTACATGCACACGCACACACACATACATGCACATGGGAACAATGTTGCATGTGGCGTACTCGAATGACCGGCGCAAGTCACCGACATAAATGCCGCACGCACACACACATACACACGTCTACACCTGCATGGAAATGAAATTATATTTGTCGACGTGTGTGTGTGAGTGTGCTGGTGTGTTGGTGTGTTGCGGAAAACGAATTTGTGTTATCCGTCAAATCATTCAACGGCATTTCGTGTGGCCCGTGGAAGCAGAAAAAGGAACTCACGCCGGAAAGGATCATTCATTCATTCATTTACTTGTGCTGGGGTCAGGATATTTACTCTTGACGGCTGTAGCGATGAAGTGATTGCTGTTGCAAGCAAAAACCCACCCGACGAAGGGTTAATATATGAAATTAACTGTTATTAGAAGAACAAATACAAACATATGGTATGCACACAAATGGGTATAAATAAGGAGAACTGGGTTAAGATATAAGGAATGATTTAAAATTTAAGGGCACAGTGGTGGCTATTTAAAAATGAAAGCTGCTGGAATTTTTTTTTAACTTTTCTACTAAGAAAAAAATTTTTTATCGAAAAATATTAGTTTAGATATAAAATTTTATACAGTGAAAATACTAACGGGTTGTTAACCCAACAATTTTTTAGACAATTTTTTATCGAGTTCCTAACATTGCCGCTATTTCTGAAGGAAAAACATATTTTTACTCAAGAATTTGAGTTAAAATAAGAAAAGACGTTAACTTAAGTTGCACCAATGCTATAATACCCTTCACACGTGCAGTTTTTATAGCATAAATATGTATAAAAAATTGTATCTTGATTTTAATCGGTCAGTTTGTATGGCAGCTGTATGCTATAGTGGCTTGATCTGTACAGTATGTTCGGAGATTGTACCGTTAACCTAGTACATAAGCCATGCCAAATTTCGAGATGATATCCTTTCAAATGAAAAAAGTGTCCATACAAGAACTTGATTAGAATCTTTCGGTTTGTAAGGCAGCTATATGCTATAATGATCCGTTCAGAAAAATTTCATTGAAAATTGTAGAGATACTTCAAATAATAATCTATGTAAAATCTGGGGGGGAAAATGTTATTGAATTCAAAAAATTTTCCATACAAAGACTTGATTTTGATCGATCAGTTTGTATGGCAGCTATATGCTATAGAGTTTTGATCTAAACAAATTCTTCACAGATTATACGATTATACTATTATCTTAGATAATAATCTGTGCCGAATTTCGAGAAGATACTTCGCCAAATAAAAAAGTTTTCCATACCAGAACATGATTCCTATCATTCAATTTGAATGGCATCTATAAGCTATATTGTTCTGCTATCCACGATTCCGACAAATAAGCAATTTCTTGAGAAAAAAATTATGTATACAAAATTTCAAATAAAAATCTCAAAAACTGGGAGACGAATAGAACAAACTTTGTGGAAAACATAATATATATTACGAGGGTTCAGGGTATACAAATAAAATGCCTGAAAAAGTCAACTTATATCACGCGAAAGACCAAAAAAAATACACAAACCCACAACTGGACTATCAGTGACTTTTCGCGAAATATATTTGCATATATTTGTATACACAAACAAACACATGTAGAATAAATTACGGTCACATAAGCCAGAAAGTAAGTAAATATTTTGCTAAGCATAACAACTTTTTGTCCGTAAAATATGAGCGGCACTTTTTATACGAAATGATATGTGTAGATATGTCCACATATATTTAAATGCGTGATGTTTGAGTGCCACTGAGTCATACTTGCAATACCAGGCTGCATTATTTACTTAAGCACATTACGCTTGCTTTTATGAATGCAAACATTGGCGGTGTTTATTTTAAACTTATGCGAATACATATGTAAGTATTACAGTTTTTTTTTAATTTGTGTATGTGAAGTGGGCCTATTGAAGAAAAATTGGAAAAAAACTTAAAGTGAAAATATGAAAAATCAAAATAATCGATCGCATAATGGCGCTTTATTGAATGCATATGCAAAGTTGCAACCTTTCAAAAGGTTCCAATGGATTATTTTGGACAAAAGGCATTGAAGTCGTGAAGTTCAGAAGTTGATCTTTAAGATAGTGCCTTGATTATGTGAATTGTCCATTCCCAACAAAGAAGATGATGAAAACTAAATGAGCAGAGAAAACTCGCCTGAAAATATTTTGTGAACAATATCCGAAGTTTTCTAGGAAAGCATGAACTCTTAATGTCATGTGAAACTTTAGGCTGTAATATATCCTCTTTTTTGGCAAAATTGAATTCTTACCGAAAGTAATCCTCTGACTCTACTACACCATAGTCAAGCCCATTATGTTTTATGGAATCTTTATGTGGTAGAGAGCTTTAAAAAAGACCACACTTGCAAAGAAACTCGAGAGCGTTCAACGGCAGCCTTATCAATATGCGTGGTGCACTCAGGTCCATTCCAACTATAGCAATTAACGCCATCTTGCACCTAAAGTCCGTAGACATCGTCGGAAGGTATATGGCTGCGAAAGTTGCTATCAGATCCACAGAACGTGTGTTCATAAACACGTAACTGAACACACGGATATCCTCACACACATTAACTTCATATCGGATCACTCGGATCATGGAGTCACCTAAAGCGAACTCTGGCCGCTCCTTCTCTGCCCATGTACCGACGTGGGGGTTGTGGGCGGGAAGAAGCCGTTGGAGGAGAGAGGCAGTGAGCTTGTTTACGGATGGATCGAAGCCTGGGAGGAAAGTTGGTGGGATTTACCGTCAGGGGATCTCTATTAACTCCAGCTTCAGACTTCCTGACTATTACAGTGTCTTCCAAGCCTAGGTAGCAACCATTAAGTACATCTACTGCATCTAGTGCAGCTTCCTCCAGAGAAGTGACCATTCACTCAGATAGAAAAGAGGCGGTACTACAATTGAATTCATTAAAAGTGTGTCCAGTGTTGGTCGATGCGTGCCTAATTTCGGTATTAGTAGCATCGAGTGTCTCTGCGATAAGACTGATATGGGTTCCAGGTCATAGCGGAATCGCAAGAAATTGCAAAGCTGATTAGCTATCTAGGAAAAGTACCCTATAACCACTATTGGTAGATTCTTCTTGTGTTCTACTACTAGATAGGTGGGCTTCGCAGAAGCTTGGCCAGCGTTGGGCCACCATCATGCACTGTCGCTCAAGATCGATTGCAAGAGATCTAGGAATCTTTTTGCCCTCAGTAAGGCTAGTCTCTATCTAGTTGTGGGGCTTTGAACAGATCATTGCCCTATTGGCATCCATGCTAAGGTTAGGATTCTTACCAGACGCAATCTGCAGAAGCTGTAAAGAAGAAGGTGAAAATAACTCAGCACTCCCTTCTTGACAGTTCCGCGTTTGGGTGCGCAAACTTACCTACAATTTAAAATAGCATAAGTCTACTAACTTCCAGTAAAAATCTGAAAACACCTTTTCTAAAATCAAGACAAAAAAAAGTTCATTAAAGGGTCATAACTACATACATTTGGAATTTGAAGTTTGTATTATTAAGAACAGGCACCACTTAGTAATAGAGTTAAGAGCTCACATTTTGAAAGCCTTTCTTATACCTTCTCGAAAGTTGTTAGCTGCTTTAAGTCGAAAAAATTACCTAAAATTTTCACAATCTTGTATATGTATTTTTTGAGTATTTTTTTAACAAACATTGAAGTGAGTTCTCAAATATATATTCAAAAATTCACATAAGCCACATAAGCACATGCATCTAAAACTTTAAAGGCGAATAGTCTTCACATAGAAATTTCGCTCCAAATTTAATATTCCGATTTTCCAGAATTTAAGTCCATGCAGCAGCTAAAAGCAATATTTTCACAGTTTAAACACCAGTTACAACAACAACAGGAGTATATAAAAGCGCTATGAAGGATATAAGAGTGTAATCCATTTGAAACGTTACTCATCCGCACTGGTGGCAGCCGCACAGTTGGCCGTACAGAATCGTGTGGAAAGCGCCTGCCAGTATCAAAAATGTGCTGTGAGATTACAGCATGCAGACACTAGACAGCGCTGAGTGGAGTTAGGAAGTTTTGAAATATTTCCCTGGGAAAAATTGCAGCACTTTTTGAAGCAATGTTTGGAAGGCGCCCGCTGCGCACACGAACGCACAAACGCTTTAAGCACGCGTACCAGTTAGAAGAAGTAACATTTCTTTGAGCAACCAATAAGAATTTATAATATAGGGAGGAGGACAGTGCAATTTTAATGCACTTTAAGTATGATGCAAGTGAAAATAATTTCATATACTCCGCACTTAGCGGAGCCGCGCCGCGCTAATAACTAAATATTTGCCGAGTGCGAAGCGCTGAGTGCCGCGCCTTTTATTGAAGGAGGAGCGGCAAGTAGGCAGGTGCGGGTGGCTGCCATTTTGTACGTGACTTAATGAGCAAAAAGGAGTCAATTAGGCGCCAAGCGTGCGACAAGTGGCGGCGTATTTCTTGCCAGCGCAATCAGTGAGTGAAAAGTTTACCTTGCAAGCGGGTGACGTGGGCGCCGCGGGTGGCGGAAGTGAGTGTTGACAGCGCGGAATGCGCTGACAAGTTTATGCCAGCTAAGCGTTGATTTATGGCACCTGCTGTTGCGCGCGCGCTATTGACGGCTGCCAATGCCTCCTGGTCTGCCACACGCGATGCCGTTGCATGTGATTTGATTTTCGCGCAAGTTGCCGAGTCACGCTTATCGACAGCGCGCACATACACACACACGTAGCTATTTGCGAGCACACAAATTACTATGAAAGTTTAAAATGTCTTAGTTGTTGTTGTTTTTGTTCCACACAGTTTTAGCCCCTCGTTGCATTTAGCGTAAAGCTTGAAGCTGGCAGCTTGAAGGCCCAACTAATGCGATGTGTGCTGGCAAGCAACTGCGTGGCGGCGCTTTAAATGAACTTGTTGGCAACAGTTGAAGCGTGAAATAATGCTGATATTCTTGTGGGTCGGGAGCTCTTGCTTGGCGCTATTTGTTGTCTGGGGCGCGCGGCGTGGCATATTGCTGGTGTGGCAGAAGAATGCGCTGCAGATTCCTCCGATGATGAAGATGACTATGATTTAAAACTTTCGCAGCGAAAATCTATGCAAATACGATTTAAGCGCCGGATCAACGCAGCCAAAGCTGAATTTATGAAATTTGCGGCAAAGTTGATGACGTGATTTAATTTTTGGCGTGCTATAATTGGCTTTTTCATAAATACTTAAATATTTTGGCGGTGCGTATAATATACTGAGAAGTATTAAATTATCGCCCCCTTGATTTGATTATCTGTAAAGATAGCTGCTGATCTTTGACTTTTAATTTTTTCAAGCTTAAATTTGGTTTATGACTTGGCTAAGCCAAGACGAGAACTTTTAAATTTATAAGGCGCCGAAATATAGCCAATGAGGCACAGACATTATAAACATTGCCTCATTTATGGCTGATGTTAAGTAAATTGACGATGGTAAAAGAAGACTAGTAATCAGATTTCACTATAAAATGGTAAATATTCTATATATAACTATCTTCGTCCGGTTTGCCAAGAAATGGTGACATTGCCACTGTTTCACTCAAAATAAACGTTGGAAAACGAATGTCATTAGTGTGTTTTTAGGATATATCATTCATTTAAGGCGTTAGCAATAATAATTGTTTTTACTAATATATAGCGCACTTTGTTCCTAACAAATTGCTTCTACGAAGAGTTCTTCATGAATTTAATATTAAGTAAACCTAAGTCGAAAGTCATTGTATTGTCTGATAAACATGCTCTTGCTGAGCGAAAATGCCCAAAGTTGGAAGAACCTCATGGACGGTCAAAAAAATTTTGAGATGAGAAACTACAAGCATTACTGGATCAAGTTCATTACAGGATATTATATCAAAAATTGCCTTAATTTACCCCAAACTGGCGCAGTTCTTTTGGGATATAGTCCACAAATTGCCAAAAAGATAAGCAAATATTTGTACATGTTTATCTAAAATAAACGTTAAACTTCGTAAAAAGGCACGAATATAGAACTACAGATCCAATATAACCTAGTCGATATATTTTCCGGAATAAGAACGTTACCTAACCTTATTCAACCAAAGTGTTTGTAAAAGTACTTTCAAGTTAGGCAGGCAGGTAGAGTGACTGTCTGACGGCGCACCCAGTTAAGTTCGGGAGACCAATTGTGAAACCACCGGCACCAAAATCACCTCACTTTATAAGGTCTCCTCTGAATAATCCTGTGCTCCTAATAAAGTTCAGCAATAGAGCAAGTTTTATTGTACAACTTCTGAGACGAGAAACCCTCGACCGATAATTGTGATTCTCTACATATTCAAAGCCTTGCATTCACATAGAAGATGTTTTTTTATCTCCTCTTCTAATGCCTCCTGATTGCTTACAATAGTCATTGTATGGTGTTCCCCCGACTGACAATTAGACAGTGGTCTGTTAGCTCTCTTACAAGAGTTCTTATGTTATTCCTTTTGAATTGTACTAGTCAGCATAATCGGTCTATATTCCATTCATGGCATGTTTGTCTGCTTGTTGAGGAAGTTAGGGATTGACTCCACCGAGAAGTTTATAACACATTTGTCGTGTAAATATATGCAAGTACACAGAGGCATATAAATGCTATCTAATTCGAAGTCTAGTTGTAAGATGGTGACTAGCATCCAGCAACCAGGCTAGCTTAGTCAGCGGAACCAATTACCAGAAATATCACTATGTCTAGGAATTCTTTTCAGGTGTACCGTGAAATAGATTGTTAGGTCACCCAAGAGATCATGTAATTGTTTTCTATCTTTGACGAAACCCATAGAAATTTTAGTGCTTATCTGATTACATAAATATATTTCTTCCGGTAAACACTCTGGTTGTCTGAACAAGAAAGCTTTGTTTAATTGCTATGACATACGCTTGAAAGACACTGTAGTGGTCTTGTAGTCGGAAAACGATTCTAGTTTTTTGCTGAAAAGACATCACCTCCCACCCAATCAACTAGTTAGGACCACTCCGTATAAATAATTTAGGCTTAAATAATAAAGCATGTTTAAAGCCTTTATAAGAACTGTTCTATATGACTTTAAGCTACTTTGAAGTTGCCTACAAGCTGGCGTTTAGTTTCTTTGAGAAATTTCTTAGCACAATAGTAATTTGTCCTGCATAGCAGTCCTACCTAACGTTATTTAAAACGAACTAATGAGTAACGGATATCGCTGTTTATAATACAGTTTACTGCCTTTTATTAGCCATTATACAATACTAAAAGTTTAATGACCTCCCGCAGCAAATTGTTAGAAGAGCTTAAGTCAATTTACTTTTAATCCCATGCATCAATAGCCACAGATTGTAAAAAAATTGCAACTCTCTCACTTGACGCAATGCACTAGTTGGTGGGGCGGTGCCTAGACGAGTCGTTCCTAAATGCAACTAGATGGGCGAATTGGCAAACAACAAGCTGCATACGCAAAGTTTCCATGACCCTCGCCAAGCAACAACTCAATTCATCACAAACTAATGTAAACAATGGTGAAGTAAATGCAGATAACTGCTATATTATGAGCAACTGCAAGGAAAACAAGGAAAGATCAAGTGAGTTCAGTAAGACGCATAGATAGAGAGAGGAAGAGAGAGTGTATGTCTGTATAGAAACTGTTGAAAACTTAAGGGAAATACGAGCACATTTCACTCCAGACACACACACTCACACAAATATGTTAGACTTTAGGAAATTGTGCAATAAAGCTGTGAAGACTAGCTACTATGAGTATTTAAAGGAAAAGTTTTTAAGAAAAAGGAAATTAAATCTCTTAGCAGTTTGTTCGTATGTTATGTACCTTCTTTGCTCTGTATGTTTGTATTTGTTTTCATTTAAGCTTACCTGAAGAGAGAAATGCTCTTAAGACAATTTTAGTTATTATAAAACTAATAGCTGAAATATTTCTAGATAAATAATACTCAATAAGGGGAAAGTATGCGAAGTCAGCTGGGCATTAGATGAAGACTCTGCGGAGAAGCAAACTGAAGAAAAAAGTGCTACAAATATGTCATTATCTCCTTATGGAAGACAGTGTTCTAAGCTTGTATTCGGATCCCAAGTACGGTTCCAAAAAGTTAGAACTAAAAGAGTAAAATTTAACGTCGAATACTAGTTTTGAGAGAAAAGAGAGCTGGTTTAGAAAAGTTGAATCTCAATACACTTTGGATGTTCCTAAATGAATGAAGAATCAGAATCTCTTGAAACTCTGAGTACGGTTTGGAGCAGCTTGACTGAGGATTAGTACATTGGTGACCTTGGATTGTGTTAAATAATAATCTCTGGTAAATTTCGTGAAGATACTTTTTCAAATAAAAAAGCTTTTCATACAATGATCTATTTGGAAAGATCAGTTTGTATGATTGCTAGACTATAGTAGTCCGATTTGAATAATTTATTCGAAGGTTGTTGAACAGTTTTCTTTAATAATCTGTGATAAATTTCCTGAAGAATTCTTGTCAAATAAAAAAGTTTTCCATACAAGCACTTGATTTTTATTGACTGGTTTCTACGACAACTTTATGCTATCGTTGTTTGATCTAATAGATTTCTTCGAAGATTGTAGCGATGTTTGAAATAATAATGAAATAGGACTTCAGTCTGATCGTTCAGTTTGTATGACACCTACATATATGCCATAGTTGTCTGATATCGACGGTTCCGACAAATGAGCAGCTTCTTGATGAGAAAAGAACGTTAGTAAAAGTTCAGATCCACATCTCAAAAATTAAAGGACTAATTCACGTATAAAAAGACGGACAGACGGATAGCTAAACCGACTGATCACTTTATATAAGCCTTATTGGATCTCCGATCTTTGCTTTTGTATTTTATAAACTTCAAGGCAGAGTACAACTAGACCTAACCCAACACGATGTACAAATATGTAACATTTCAAAGTTAGTCCTTGCCAGACAACCAGACTTCGACTCACTCGCTCTAGCGTGAAATTTAAGCCATAAAATATAGCATCTCCTCCCTTCTGTGCTACAGAAGTATCCTTTCGTTCGCCTTTCGTTCGCCTTTAAATTTTATTTGGCATTATTTCTGATGTTTTCCCTTTTGTTAATTTTATTTTATTACGCTTTGTCTTTATTAAGCTTGTCAGCATGTCAACGCTGCTTCTCCTTTCTTTAATTACATGCTGTGACTTTTCAATTAAAATGCTTAAGGTTGGCTAAATGCTCAAGCATCGGCGCGTAGCAATTTCATTGAATGAATAAAGTGAGCGTTGAGTGGGAGAGTGAGTGTGAATGTGAATGTGTGTGAGTGTGAGTGAAGACTGGCAGCTTACAAATTCCATTTTCCGGCATACTTAGTGTTCACAGCTACTTTCTCCGCTTGGCAACTACCGGATTTCACTGCACTGCCGCTTCTATTATTCACATTCTATGTCGTTATGCTGCTTTGTTGTTGTAGCTGCTTTTCAACTCGTTTTCTCGCTTAATGCCTTATTCCATTTTAATGCCCACTTCAAGTTATTTCCCTTTTATATGTACTTTTTTCAATTGTTGTAAATTTTTCATCTTGTTAACTTATTTCTTTGCTTGCCTGTCTGCTTACTCACTTTCGTTTGCCTCTTTTTGCTCCTTGGCTTCCTTTCGGTTTGTTTGTGGCAGGCGATTTAAGTACGTTTGTAATTTGCACCAATTACTTTTATGAATTTTATTGTTTTTTATTGTTATTGCAAGGCTTTTCAGTAGGCGGTCATTAAGTGTTTTGTATAAAGGCAAGTGATTTTGCAAGTTATTAAGAGGGATTACAGCATTAAAAATAATAAAAATAGTGATTTAATAAAGAAAAAGTAAGGTCAGAGTTCATTAGCAGGGTACAGAGAGGGGTTCGCAGCCTATATTACCTAATTAACAATGTCTCTAGAGACTGTTGAATATAAATGACTTAAGAGACTATTAAGTAGGATAAATGAAATATTTTCAGTTAGCTAACAGATATTAATGCTTTTCGGTTAATTGCTCGGGTCAGAGATAATATATTTATGTGTATGTATGTATGTGTTTCAAGTACCGCCCGTCCCAGACCAAGACTGAAATACTTCAGAATCAGGTGGATTACTGCTATATCGAATTTCGGAAACACAGACATGGCTAAGTTCACCAGCAAATCACAAATTTATACTATATGGATCTCAAATAAATCCTTCTTGCTGTTATAAACTTAATAAGCTCAATAATTATTATTTTAGAACAGTAAAGTATACTCTTGGCGGCCAAAAAAACTCTATACTTTTCATCCCAATTTTTATCTGCAACTATGTCTATTGTGCTCTACCCTATATCACATATGGTCACCAAGGCCAGCATTCTGAACAATTCCAGGATCCAATAATCTTTTATTACTTCCCTCTTTGACAGCAAACAACTTTTAAAAATTATTATTTTTAAAATCTTCCATTAAGTACCACCCTAATATTAGTAAATAAGTCCAACGATTTGTTACATTATCAGCATATTACCTAAAGTTTTCTCTAGGTTCGGATGTTGATTTGCTCGATTAAAGGGAAAAATGCTGACTGCTAAGCTGAGCTTGACTGTTTACATATGAACTTTTCGTTCTTTATTACGTACTTAGACTCAGTGTAATAACCGTTCGCCTTATCGTTAAAACAGCTCAGCCAAAACGTATCGAATTTGCATTGAATTAATTTTAAAAATCTTTTTGTGTATTTTTTTTTTCATTTTCATCTCTATATACACGATCGATGAAGTAACGTCCTTTTCTCTTTAAGAAGTTGCTCGGTCAATCGAACCGCCAATATCGGATTACTAAAGCATATACAAATATATATATTTAGCTGACAGGCAAACTGATCCGTTGGATCTAAATGAAGCCCTTGTTTAGAAAACTTTTTTATTTTACAAGATCTCTTCACAGATTTTAACACGGAATATTGTCGTAAGCAACGGTACGATCTCAGAATAATTTTTTCAGATCGGATCATTATATCGTATAGCTGCCATGCAAAGTGACCGATCGAAATTAAGTTTTTTCTCTGGTTTTTTAATGATTATAAGTGTCATTATTGTTTTCTTAAATTCAACGTCTTTTATGTTTATATAAAAATTATTATAGAAAAATATTTTTAAGTTATATTTTTAAAAATTTTGTTATTATTTTTTTCGATTGTTTGTTTATGCCTTATTTATGTACATACATAAAATTTATTTCACGTCGTTATAAAGTGGTAAAAATCGCCTTACACGTACTACAAGTACATACATATATATGTACATCTATATTATTTATACACATTTAAAAATTCTTGTTTCACGCATCATCCCAGCAGCTTACCTTAAATATAATAAAATATTACAAATCCTTACGTCTTTTGTTATCACTTTGCTTTATTCACTTAATTCATCGAATGACTTGCGCATTTATTGTTGTAAAAAATCACACTATATTCAAGCAAAAATAATACCAACGAGCCACCAAAATCTCAAATAGGCCGAGTTTAAATTGAAAATAATAACAGCAGTGACACACGAAAATTTCTAACGCACCTCCCAGTGTATCAAACGCGACACGAATGTACATACAAAATCATGACAAATCACAATCAACAGTTTGGCAAAGGAGAAAATGCGCGAAAATCACAAAGCGCCGCACGCATGCACGCGTATCTACATACACGACGCCCACACAAGCGCACTGCGACTGCGAAAGAAACGTAAAGGCGCAGCGACGCGAAAGACTTGACGCCTCTTTGCGCTGGCACTTCTAAACAAGTGCGCCACTACACGAAGAAATTCTCGTACAACTTATTTCGATATTTAGTTGACGACTACTTTTTATAGTTTGATTTAAAGAAAAAAACATAAATTTCGCACTTGTATGAAAGTATGTATGTATTGCTGCTAATTTAACCAAATTTAACTAAACTTCAGCAGCGAATATGTGCCGCTACATTTACTTGTCGAACACCAGCAACTGCACAAATAGTTTAACTCGTGTTTTCACAACGCTTATATATTTTTATTTTACACGCCACTGTTGCAAGCAAAAATGCAGTGTTTAATATTTGCATTTATTTAAATTTACGACGAATTGTATTTACGCGTGCAACACAGAGTTTTCACTTTCAACTCCTTCAAAAGTTAAAAGAAAATTTCACTTTATTTATTTACCGAAAGATTACCGTTTACTCTGACGTCCGAATTGGTACTGAAGCACTGAACGTACGCCAACTGCGGAGGATGCTGCAGCGCCTGCAGAGCAAACAGCTGCTTTGGATGTTGCTGCTGTTGTTGCCGTTCTTGCTGTTGCTGTTGCCGATGACATCGTTCAAAACAAGCAATGCGCACGAAGTGTGCCAACAACAACTAAAACAACAACCGGCAATTGCAAAGCAACGATTTCCAGCAATAACAACAACAATAGGCGTGTAGTATTTGCGCAAACTTTGTGGATTTGTACAACACTGTTAGTTAACAGCGTCGGATGCTGTTGCTGAGGCAAGGCGTTCGTGTTTCTGTTGCTGTCAACAGCTTCAACTTCCGATTCATATTCGTCATCTGTGCGTTGGTACATTTCCGTTGTTGGTGTTTGTAGGCACTTGTATTCGTGTATGTACATTTGTACTAATATATGTATGTACTTATGTAAGTATGTACATATGTATGTATGTATTGCTGTAGCTATGTAGAGCGTTGGGTAATAGTGACAGTAGAGCAAAGCTGTTTTGTGTTCAAATTCAGAGAAGTTGTTTGGTACGGAGAAGTGTTAAATAATGGACGCTGCTACTTTTAAATAGTTAATCCTGTATGTTAAAGGGCACACCTAGTGTAACAGTATAAACAATTTTTTATTAAATTAAATTTAATAAATTATTAATTTATTATAAGAATTATTTTTTAATTTAGAAGCAACGATTAATTCAATACACTTGGCTGATATGACATTCAGGGAATTCCGAGATTTTTGGTTTTTTCAGTTTCGGCTCGTGTTTGGTTGCCATACACTAGATTGTTGGACGGTTTCGACGTCATATTTGATGAATGAAGGGTCCTCTACTCGACAAAGATTTTTCAATGGGGTTCAGGTCATTTCGTTCGAGTTTGGCATCTAATTTATCTCGATTTAATTTTCAAATTGTTCGGGATAGCGAGATCCGTTGGTTCCCGCATGTTACATCCGTCTATCCGTTCAAGCGATACTTTGCACGCGTTTTCCCTGCTCTGAAAAGGTTGATATTGCGGACGGACCAAATCAAGCCATAACCACACCAACAAAATGCCATTTTACAAAAAAACTAAAACGATAAAATGATATAACTAAACCAAAAATTAAGTTATCTCAATCAAACTTCCAGTAAACATTTCTACAGAGTACATCATCATACAGTTTAAATATATTTTCCCATAAGCCACTATATATTCCATACATATGAACATATGTATGTATAGCTACTGATGTGTAAGAAAATCATCTAATCTATTTGCTTTATTTAAAGATAGATTAACTAAGTATTCGGATTGGTACTGTAACAAAATATTGAAACGCAATATGAAAACAATTTATGTAATATCAATTCTATGAAAATGTTTCGCAATAATTAACAATTTGTGACCTCAAGCTGAACTCTCAATCCCATGAATGAGTATGTATGCCAGTCATAATGTTTTATTCGATGATAATTATTTCACGGAGTAAATAGTTCAATATAATATAATATGAGGTACTTACTTAACCCCAGCAACATATAGAATAAAGTCAGCTTTTCGTTGAGATAACTCACATATTGGCCGATATATACGGTACAAAGTCACCAGGAAGTTCGAAAATCTTTACATTAGGTACATATAGGGGGGCTAAGAGAAGTATTGAAACGATTAAACCCATTTTTGACATACGGACATACCATTATCAGAGAAGGAATATCGCTTAGTTTCAATTACATATCTCACACATTTACCGAAACTTTTGATCAAAAGTTAACTACAGGTACTGGGGTACAAATATTCGGTACCTAGGGGCTTGAGCAATTCTAAACAATTTTTGATCATAAGATGGCACACACTAAAGACATTATTCGTGCAAAGTTTTATCCCGTTATATTAATTGCTTCTTGATTTGTGTATTGGAAACTGAACGAATCAAGTGGAATTTAAAATTGTGCTATATGGAAAGAAGGCGTTTTCGTCCGATTTCGTCCACTTTCATACTATGATATAGGGATATAAAAAGAATGCTAATTACTAAATTTTGTCGAAGTCGGTCAGTCGAATACCGAGCTATGGAAGTGGGCACTGCTACGCCCATCGTCCAATTTTCACACCGGCTCCCATAAAGCTCTCTCAATTTAATGTCTCTGGCGTTTTAGTTATTGATTTATTGCGCTTTTAGTAGTTTTTCGCAGTACCGTTATATGGGGAGTGAGCAGGGTTATCTTCCGATTAAGGGAGATGTAAAGAGTGGGGCACCGCCCACGCTTAGTTGATAACCTCTGCTTCAGGACTTACCCCATCAATTTCAATCAAAGTTGTTGCATCGTATTATCTTGACGCTCTTATGTTAGATTGCGAAGATAGATGACATCGAACTACAAGCCGGCATACTTTTCATATCAACATTTTCAATTTTATAAAATTGTTTCGTTTCACAGTTTATAATTCGAAAGTCAAGAACTTTATTAGAATAAAGTATTGCAGAAATAGTGCCTAAGAGGTGGGCTATCTCACATTCAAAAATAGTCAAAATTGCTCCACAGTTTTTTAAGTCCGCAGATACCGAATAAATGTACTTCAGTACCTGCAGCGGATTTTTTGTTCAAAATATCTGTAAAATTCTGAGATGTTATTGAAATTCAGAGATATACTTTTTCCGATAGTTATGTGCCCTTGTATCAAAATACTTCGCATATGGAGGATATATACCTAATGTAAAGCATTTCTAAGTTGCGATCTTTTTTGTGATTTTAAATCTTCTACACCGGTCCCTATATAAGAAATCTGTATGAAATAGAGAGATCGTCTCGTCCTACTAGCAGTGAGTCTTTTATTGTCTATATTGATTACAATCGTTCCAATATCTATGATGCCTTTTATATTTTCGGATTTGGCAACAGTACTATTGCAATCTAGTAACTCACAACTTGATCGCAAAGTTTAACATTTTTCTTGGTATGCATACTCAGAACGTTTTGATATACGAACGCTATTTGTGTTGGAAAGGAATGGAAAATGGAATTAAATCGTAAACATTTTCGCACGATTATTTTTTTATAACTAATTTTCGCACGATTATTTTTTTATTGGAATTGGATTAATTCATCAAGAGTGCAGAGATGAAATTCAATTTTTGACGACCAAACTCCATCAAGGGCTAAACAATTCAATGTTTTCGGTACCAGTCGAGATTTGACGCGCTTGAGGCCAAAAACATCCTTCAAAATGGTATTGGCTGAGCCTTTCGATATGCCAACTTCATCAGCAAGGTCTCTAATTGTTATTCGACGGTTTTTCAACACCAAATCTTTGACTTGTTGAACGTGAGCTTCGTCGGTTGAGGTTGATGGTCGCCCTGGACGCTCTTCGTCTTCGACACGTTCACGGTCGGCTTGGAACTCACTATACCACTTGTGAACATTTTTTTTATACATAGCCTCATCACCAAAGGCTTTTTGCACCATCCTCAGCGTATCCGCAGCAGAAAATTGATTCCGTAAACAAAGTTTAATGCAAATTCTTTGTTCAACAAATTTCGACATCGCAAAAAACGAAAAACTCACTTTTAGCAGCTCACAAAACGACACGTATCTCAAACACTAATGAATATTTTGATATGAAATTTGACATAACTACCAACCTAAAAAAAAATAATTCTCCAAATCCTTCTACGCGCGCAGTTTAAATTCAAATGTCACCTTATATTTTGGGCACATTCATTCATATGGTATAAAGCCAAACGGAAGCGCGAAAATTTTGAATTAGATATATGGGATATGGGATGGGTTTTCTTACAGAGGTGTAGGCCCAATTCACAAGATTACTGCCATAATGGTCCGATACACGTAAATATAATGCAGAAGATTATAATATTGAAATGGATATTTTGCAAACGTCAAGAAAGCCGTGTGGAATGATAAATCCAAAAAGTTGTGAGTTGTGGACCGTAGTGCAACAATCATGGCAGAGCATACGAGGTATGACAATTAAGTAATGAGACTGATTCCATAAAAACCGTATATATGAAAATTATTCTACAACTCTGCCATCCCCTTCAAAGTAAACCCCTTGGGCATCTATACGGCGATTCCAGCGCGTTTTCCATGCTTCGTAACATTTCTGGAACGCTTCGACTGGGATGTCCGCGAGTACCCTCGTCACGGCCGCCTGGATGTCCGTAATCAACTCAAAATGGGTTCCTTTGACCACCGATTTTGTTTTAGGAAACAAAAAAAAGTCACAGGGTGACATGTCGGGCGAATAAGGCGGCTGTTGCAACACGGCGATCCCTTTAGAGACCAAACACTGGGACACGCTGAGGGCGGTGTGGCACGGCGCGTTGTCGTGACGAAGGATCCAGTTACGAGCGATGTCTGGGCGCACCCTGTTGACTCGTTTTCGCAATCTTTCGAGTACTTGGCAATAGTAGACTTGATTCACAGTTTTCCCCGGTGGAACGAATTCTTTGTGGATGGCAATAATCATCGTTCTCATCTTCGACTTGCTCATGCGAGCTTATTTCGGGCGGGGGCGCGCGGATACAACAATTGTGAAAATCGAAAATCAGTCTCATTACTTAATTGTCAAACCTCGTACCACTGAAAAGATGTCAACGTTTCGTAGATTCTATAAAGAAAAAATGAAATGTTTTGGTCCGATTTTAATAATTTTTGATCATAATGTGGCACACCTCAAAGGCACTATTCGTACAAGGTTCTATCCTGATAAATTGATGTGTTATAGATTTATATACTGGAATGTGAAGGAATCAGATAAAACTTAAAAAGGTGTTATATCGGAAGGTGTTATAGGGAAGTGGTTTCGCTTGATATTATATCCCCCCTTTTTAAATATTTTCGAAAAACTTATAATTTTGTATGTTAATTTCGAATTTAGTGATAGCACTTTATTGTATATATATATTTTCGATTAATAGCATTTTGCGGGTGTTCGATTGCGCCCATCTGGACTACCTATCCTCCCTGGATGCCAAGGAATATGTGTACCAAGCTCCATCAAGATAACTAAATTTTTACTCAACGCTTGCACGGTCAGACACAAGGCCAGACAGTCACTGGAATTTCAACTCGTCTCATCATCCTGATCATTTATATATATGTATATATAACCCTATATATATCTCGTTTACTTTTAGGTGAACAAAAACATTATATCATGTAGCAACACGTTGTAAGTGTATTAAATTCTACTAAAATTTTCTCTAGAAGATACCGTTCTACAGTATCCTACGGTAGGAAAATAAATGTAAAATTGGATTTCCCAAAATTTTGCTCGTTTTTGGCCTGTGAAAATTCGTATTGCATGGAAAGCTATTTATATGAAAAACTTGATAACTTCTATTGATTTGCCTCCAAGTAAACTTCCTCTTTTTCTTTACTTACGTAGACGCCGCTTACGATAGTACGCCATCCGTTCTTCCTTTTCGCTGATTGGCGCCATTTGGAGATTCCAAGTGTATCCAGCTCCTTCTCCACCTGGTCTTTTCAACGGAGTGCGGGTCTTCCTCTTATTCTGCTTCCGTACCCGTCGAGTACTGCGTCGATTACTTTCGGTGCTGGAGTATTTTCATCCATTCGGATGACATGACCAGCCAGCGTAGCCACTATCTGCGCAAGGGACCATAAATCTTTTGCAAAACCTTCCTCTCGAAAACTCATCGGCCATGCCTCCACACCATATAGTAGGACGGGGATAACGAGTGACTCAATATAATATTATTTAATATTTTCATTTAAAATTTCAGTGTGGTATTTTTAAAGATACTCGCTATGAAAATATGCAAAAATTACAATTTTTCCACTAGCTGTTCCCCTTAAAGCGCTCGACCCCATAAATCTACTATAGACAGAGACAGATGGTTTCTTTACTGCCATGTGGCATGCGCTTGGTATTCTATAACTTCGACACTCATCAGCTGGAAAAATGAAGACTGATTTTATTCAGTTAGTTGCCGGATGTAAAGCTACATTTCGTTCACCACATTTAAAAATCCATTCAAAAACTATTGAAATGCGCCAAAACACAGCTCATCATCAGCATCAACAACATTATTAAACAGTTACATGACACCACGTGGTATTTTAATTTCTTGCTTATCCGAGCAAAGTGTGGTGAACTCAATAAATAGCTTAAAAGCTATGCAAACAGTACTGAAAGCAGTGAAGCAAGATAAACTTGTTACATTTAACAGTGTCGAACTCGAAGTTACAGTCCTTTGTAACTGTACTTAAGTAAAATGAAAGTCGAGTACAAATATATATGTATATATTTGGTTATTTGAATTTAAATGGTTAAAGCATGGCTAGTCTTAGTTTTACCATATGAAGAGGAAAAGCAGAAATAAACTGCTTTATGAGAAATTAAATATAATATTAAAAGCGTGATTTGTGATTAAATTTTTCAAAAATATAATTACTTTTTAAAGTAAATTATCTTTTTTATTACTATTGTAATTATTTTTTTTTTTATAAAATTTTAATTTTTTTTATGAAATTTAATTTTTTTTTTTTTTGATATTCAGAATTTATTAATATTGTATTAATAATACTTTAAGCATTTTTAGCAAGGGGTATACAAGTATGTTCATATTAAGTATTTTTTTATTGTTGTTGCTTTTATGCCTCGAAAAAATAATAAAAAATAATAATTTATACAAAAAAAAAATATTTATGAAGCCACAGAATTTAAAAATTTTTTCAAGAATTTCAGAGTCTGTTAAAACATAGATAACTGTTAACCATTGCCTTCCAGTTGAGTGCTGGACATTTCCCCTCCCTACAACCTCACTCACATATCAATACTTCCGCTCTTTCGCTCAAAAAAAGCTCCCGCAAGCCACTCAATTGCAGCAGCCCTACATGAATACGAGTCAAATTTCGCTTTTGCGCGCCTTGAAGTATATAATAAAGTCCGACTCACACAACTATTAACGCACAATTTTTAACTAAGTACTTATTTGTACACAAAATAAATGCCTGTAGTCGTATATTTTGCACATAAATGCGCCTGGCTATGGTATGTAGGAATGTAGGCGAAACGGTATGCTGTGCTACTTTAATATTATCTATGGCTGTGAGTACGCGTGTAAGTCTTGCGCAACAATTTCATGCTTCTTTCTTTTGTGCTGAGCACTATATTTTCCCATTTTAGATGCTGTGATAAATTCAGCTGCCAATGAGGTAATTTTCGCTTGGTCGCGCTAGGTGTCCTCCGCTGCCACCCACTTGAGATTCCCACTTCCCATTACACGCTGCCCGCAACCCGCTTCCGCACGTAGCAACAAATATGCCGCAGGCACTTTGCAAAAATTATTAGGAAACTCATTTTAAGTGTGCAAGAGGGCGCGAACGTGAGTAGCAACTACGTAAGTAAGTAAGTAAGCAAGCAAGTAGATGTGTAAGTACGCTTTTGTATGTGTTTGTGTAGGTAAGTAAGTAAGTAAGTTGTATACAGCAAGTGCGCGTATAAGTAGTACTTCTGATGAGATTTTTTAGTAACGGCTTGCGGGTTTTAAAGAAAGGGGGCCATTGTGACTGTGTGGCTAATTAAAGGTATACTTTTGATAATGAATGGCTGTAGTAGGTTTTTGTTTTATTACTTTACTTTACTTTTGCTGCTTTACTTTGCCTTAGAGTACTTTAAGTTACTTTTTGTTTAGCATAATATTTTAATTGCTATTCGGAGGTGATTGTGTCATTAGAATTTGACATCAAAATAACAAAACTAATTGACATAAGTCGGATATTCGGCGGTGATTATGTAATGTCTGCGATAAAGTTTGCATGCTAAACAGGAATGGGATATTAAGCGCTGCAAAATTTATGGCGAACTTGGGGCGAACATTTAAAGTGTAAAAATGTATAGATTGGAGGGTCTACTAGTAATAAAAATACTTTACTTTTTTGCTATTAATTTGGAATTTTGAGGAAAGAATTTCAAAATCAAGCAGGGATGCATAATAATGATGTTTGATTATAATAAACAATAATAATAATATTAATATTATGATTATTAATATTATTATTAGAATACAATTACTCTATTAAAAGCTTATTAGAGTATGATTCTTATAATAATAATAATAAAAAATAAAAAATAAAAAATATGTGCACTTTTCTACCAATATTTCACGCCGAACGCATTAAAGAAATCCACATTTCTTCAAATTCTTTCATCAAAACGCCGTATCAAGCACATAAAACACGCCCAAACTGCAAGCTTTTATAGAATATTGATTTATTTAAAGTTCCGCAAAGTACATAGTCATAAGATGCTGCATATTTGCGTTATAGAAATGTGTGTTTTCTTGCTGCTTTAATTACCCTTTTGTGGGAATTTTCTCAAATCAAGCTTGTTTTTGTCAAATGCAGCTTTTTTGAAAGCTCTTTAGCATTGACTTACACCAGCGCAATGAAACTACAAATCTACTAACAAGCAAAAATCCCCCTTTAAATTATCTCAAGGTGCCTTTTTTGTTCCCTTAACAAACTAATAACGGGTTTTTTAATAATAGCGCTACAAGAGTTTAAGAAATAAACAAAAACGGTTTGGAATATCAATGACCAATAATGCACATTTTGGTTATTGACGAAGCCAGTCAGCCAGAAATAAGCCCCTTCGCTGAAGATGATTTTTTGATGAAAATCCAGATCATTTTCAAGTTGTTGCTCAGCCCAATTCCCGACCATTCGACGGTTCTGGTGGTCAAACAGCTTCAGTTCGTGCGTTAATTTGATCTTGTAAGGATGTAGGCCAAGATCTTTTCACAAAATTATTGAGAACGACGTGTGAGGGACTGATTTGGGTCTTCCTAAATTGATGCGCTAACGACAGCAATACTCTCGACACTACGGAAACTTCTTTGTCTCATTGGCACCATTGCATTGTGTACTGTGCCTGTGGGTTCAAACTTTTCCACTAGAAGCTCAATTGTTGTTCTGAGAGGACGATTACTACGACCATAAATGGGACTTAGCGCTTTTAAAGTTGAGGCCACTGATTTCGAATTTCGGTAGTAAATTTTAATAATTTTGACTCGTTGTTGAATCGTATATCTTTCGATAATGAAATGGAAAACCTTACTAAAGAGAAATGTCAAAAGAGCGGGAAAAAATATAGCGTCGTTTGCTGTCCCTATCGGTCTACATTTGTAGTGTAGCGAAAAACCCGTTATAACAACTTACGCCCAAAATTGTCGAAATCGGGCAGCAATTTCTTAAGGAGCCAGGCGATGTATTTGGCTGATTTTGTATCGCAAATATCAGTAAGTCAGTGAAGTTTAGAATTGAAGTTCTGGGAAGTTAATCAATGCCTTTTCAATAATGAATTGGATATTACGCAAAATTATATCGAAAATATGAATCGGGAAAAATCATTCATGTGTTTTAGATGACCATAAAGGCCACGAACACAATTCTAAATATAATATTTGAGACTGATTAACAGGACTATATAAAGTAATAACTATCAATTCCTAATGATCCTTTAGAATAAGGTTTCAATCTAAATAATTATTTTTTCACAAAAGTAAAACTACATTACAATAATATTATTTATTTATTTAAAAAAATATATAATCACAAATTAATTGGAATATGTATGTACATACATTTGTGTGAATAAGAAAAACCAATATAGAAAATAGCGATAAAGCAGGAAGTGAAAATATGTTAAATTAGAGAAGAACTATGAAAAGAAGTGTGAAAAGTCTGGTGTGCTTGTGAAGTTGCAAGGTTTATTAAGTAAGAGTTAATGTAATCTTGAAAGTTCTTTGAAATTTTCTAGTTTCTCATAAATATTTAGTATATGTAAAGTGTGAGAGTAACCAGTTTAAGTGTCTAATTTGCAAATATTTTCTATAGAAGCCGTGAAAAATTAAATTTCGAGAAAATTTCAAACTTCAATTGTAAAACGGTGATTAAATAATACCACGCCAGAGAAATCGAAGAACGAACGTTCTAAAGTGAAAATACTTTGACATAGATATTATTAAACGATAAAAAGAATCGTAAATTTTTCTTGTTCTATGAAATAGCGTACGTTCTTTAAGAGCAACGCCAGAGAAATCGGAGAACGTCGTTCTCAAGTGAAAATACTTTAACATAGATATTATTTAACGATAAAAGGGGTCGCACATTTTTCTGGTTATATGAAATATCGTACGTTCTTCAAGAGAAACGCCAGAGAAATCGAAGAACGCCGTTCTCAAATGAAAATACTTTAACATAGATATTATTTTACGATGAAAAGAATCGTAAATTTTTCTGGTTCTATGAAATAACGTACGTTCTTCAAGAGCAACGCTAGAGAAATCGAAGAACGTCGTTCTCAAGTGAAAATACTTTAACATAGATATTATTTAACGATGAAAAGAATCGTAAATTTTTCTGGTTCTATGAAATAACGTACGTTCTTCAAAAGCAACGCCAGAGAAATCGAAGAACGTCGTTCTCAAGTGAAAATAATTTAACATACGAGTAGATATTATTTTACGATAAAAAGGACTGTACATTTTTCTGGTTCTATGAAATAACGTACGTTTTTCAAGAGCAACGCCAGAGTAATCGAAGAACGTCGTTCTCAAGTGAAAATAATTTAACATAGATATTATTTTACGATAAAAGGGACCGTAAATTTTTTTGGTTCTATGAAATAACGTACGTTCTTTAAGAGCAACGCCGGAGAAATCGAAGAACGTCGTTCTCAAGTGAAAATACTTTAACATAGATATTATTTAACGATGAAAAGAATCGTAAATTTTTCTGGTTCTATTAAATAACGTACGAAAAATCGAAGAACGTCGTTCTCAAGTGAAAATAATTTAACATAGATATTATTTTACGATAAAAGGGACCGTAAATTTTTTTGGTTCTATTAAATAACGTACGTTTTTCAAGAGCAACGCCAGAGTAATCGAAGAACGTCGTTCTCAAGTGAAAATCATTTAACATAGATAAAACATACGATAAAAGCGATCGTATATTTTTCTGGTTCTATGAAATAACGTACGTTCTTCAAGAGCAACGCCAGAGAAATCGAAGAACGTCGTTCTGAAGTGAAAATACTTTAACATACATATATTTAACATTCAAGAGTTTCGTTGCCGAAATCGGAGTACGAAATACTCTGGAGAAATCAAACACTTCGTTCTCCCCATATCGAAATCACATATGTGGCTTGTTGCTATGAAATAAATCTAAATTTTATTGAACTTTGTAATATGTTTTATTTTCAATATTATTTCAAGCTAAAAAGGATCTATTCGAGAACGTACGATCTTCCGTAATATCGTAAAATTAATAACATATTTTAGTTTCGATATTTTTCATGTTCAAAAGGATTGTAATAGAGAACGTATATTTTCTTAGCCTATGATATGTTCTCTAATCGTACATTTTTACGTTCTATAATAGTATATTTTTCTCGTTTTATGACAGAACGTATGTTTTCTGCAAGTATCGTTAAATGAATGCAAAGAACGTCGCTCTCTAGTGAAAACGTATGCTACGCTCTCCCTTAGGAAATCATAAATCTGGTATAAAAATAACCTTAAGACGAATTTACGATACGGATAAAGCTCAAACCCAGAGATCGTAATGTATTTTACGTTCTCTTCATAAAGTACGTTATACGTTCTCTGTAGTAGAAAGGTATCTTTTTCCGTGGCTTTTTAGTAAACTGTGGAGCAAATAGATATCGTACGTAGTTCCGTGGTACCTTAACACATTACTCTTTACTATTAAATCAGAAGCAGACGGATTTCAAATTCAGAGAACGTATAAAGGTGAGAATAAGAGAGCGTAAAATATTTTACTTTCTCCGTATAAAGTACGTTGTACGTGTTCTCTCGTAGGTAGATATCGTATTAATTTTCCAAATAGTATAAAGAACATGTACATATTAATAAGTAAAAAATATTTTATAAGCCCATAAGTAGCTTTGCTTCGAGAATAATTTTAAATAGATTTAATATGTATAACTACACTTTCCACAAAAATTTTTTCAATTCTAACTATTCACAGGTCAATTTAAAAGAGCACGGCTTATCACAGTAAAACAAATTTTATTGTCAAAATCGGTTTTATTTTATTCAGCATAGTTCCCTTCAAGAATGATACACTTATTATATCGACGCTCCAACATTTCGTTATCATTTTAGTATTACAAAAAATAGTCGCAGGGGGCCAGATCTGGCGAATGGCCGAAGCTGTTCAAAGCCCAATGCATGCATTCTTGCCGTAATTTTATCTGTCTTGTGATATAATTTGCTTGATGAAACAGCAATTATTTTTTCTTCAAATGACCAACTTATGATATGTAAATGGTCTTTCCTTTTCCAAGGTAGTCAATAGAAATTATTCCATACGCATCCCAAAATACAGACGTCTTACGACGTCATCGACCTTGCCAGCCGATTGTTGCGTTTTTCCACGGTTTGGGGCGCATTCATTCTGTGCAGCTAACTTCGATGATTGTCGACTAAACTTGAAGTGAAATAATAGAAACATGTTTCATACTTTATCACATATCGATGCAAAAACTCGGCTTTATTACACTTACATACATATATCCAAACACTGCTCCGAATCATCAACTCGTCGTTGTCTTTGGTCAAAATATTCCCGAATGCTATGATGTAGACGTTCAGTTGATATCACTGGAGCGAGCAACTTCATTTTACGGTCATCCAAAATTATTTAATGGATTTTTTGATGTTTTCAGCGGTAGTAATATCTTTTGGGTGCCCACTGCGTCCATCGTCTTCGGTGCTCATTTCACCATGTCTAACCTTAACATACCAATCCTTAATGGTTGATTTTCCTAGGACAGTGTCCGGAAACTCAATAAAGCCAAGTTTTTGCTTCAAATGAAGAAATATTTCATCAATAAGCGAAATTTCCTTTTATCCATTTTTTCACATTAACAAAAGTGCCCTCACTCAAAATGATATAATTCACAAACTAACGAACCGGCACATGTCAAATTTATATACACGCCTTTTTATGGTTAAGGATAACTAAAAATCAAAACAGCGTATAATCAAAACAAATCGAAAATCGCTTTGAGTTATAATAACCATATGATAACCAATATATAACAGTTTTATAACCAAAACTCAATATAAGTATTTATTATAATATCCAGCCGTTATTTTGCATTTCGGTGACGGTATGTACTTATACTTGTATACATATAGCGTATGCTCTAGAAATAACCGAAACCTTTGGCAATGAAGTAATCAACTTCATTCAATTTATATGAAGTTAAATGCATTTGAAAGAGAATGAATCAGAAATCGCTGAGCTTTTTATTATTTCGGCGACACACCTTGTTTATGTATGAGTTCCAAAGGTTTTACAAGAATCCTTAACCAAACATGATTTTTAAACTGTTTTGATAATTGAGTTACTAAATATTTTTTGGTAGTTTGCTTTATCCTATATATGTTCCAAACCTTCACTAAACCTTGCTGGACTGCAATTTGAGAAACACTTTCAATAACTTCAGTATTTTCCTTATAAAAGAGTTAGGCTGGTTGGTGGATAGGTTTCCCAAATCAGAAGCTTTCCGCACTTACTTTAAATAAGTGCATGAAGCTTTAACGCTAGAAAACTTTTAGAGCTTTAAATTTATGCCGCTTCATGTTACTTTTCTGAGTTAACGTCACAACCTTCAACTCTAGAGGACATTTGAGCTTTAAGTTCATGCCGCTTCAAGTTACTCTTCTGAGTTAAGATCACCACCTTTAACTCTATAAAGCATTTGAATCTTAAGTTTATGCCGCTTTGAGGGGCTTTTCTGAGTTAAGGTCACAACCTTTAACTCTTGAAAGCACTTGAAGCCATTTTAAGTAACTGAGTTAAAGTTACATGGTCGTGAGAGTTACAACAAAACGCTTAAAGTCGAAAATTAAAGGAGAGTGAGCTTCACACTTTCAACTCACTCACATAACGATTGTACATAGTAAAAGCTCAACACCACCTCAGGGAGCAACAACATTATGATTTTGACAGCTGAACAGCTGACGCACTCCCAAAGAGCGCACACCTACAAACAACAAGGACTGAAGGCGAAACAATTACAATAATAAAAAAGCTCAGCAAATACGTAAAAGTCAAAATTATGACATGAAAAAAGTAAGCGAGTTCTTTGAAATCAGTACAACTTTACATACCTGCATTGGCCCACCGAGCGCCTTTGTTTGTTTGCACTATGTTGTGAACTTTTACACGCTCGCGGGCGCTTGCAGCCGAGCACTCCACAGCGTACGACGACAGTTGTGAGAGTTGTGGCATTGGTGTCGGTGTCATGCAGTGACGTGACGCACTCAAAGCAAGACAAGGGCCACAGATAACACCAACAGAAGTCACTGTTGCTGTACAACGTCAACGCGAACGACGGCGAACACTTTGACGCGCTCTCTATTTCCATTCTTTCGCTTACTTTACTACAACGGACGTGCGGGTGTTTGCTTTTCCTTTGTCTTTTGACCATGTTCAGGTTGATTTGTGGTTAAAGCTGCTTTGTGCTGGCAGCGAATGTGGCACGCTCGTGACAAGCGAACAAAATAACAATGGCCAAACAGGCGAGTGATTAAAAATTACTCATACGCCTTTGGGGGGAAAGTGAACTAAAGACTTTTTTGTGTTAAATAGAAAAAAAATAGAATTAAACTAAGGTGCAGAAGTGAATAACCTTAAGAAAAATATTATTGAAAGCACACGTTTGCTTGGTGCGCGCACAAAAGTAGGCAGTGAAAATGGCAAGCAGCGACATTGATTAGCGCTAACTCACAGTGTTTGGTTTAAGCTTTGTTGTGCCACCACAACAATGTGTGTCTAAGTGTTTGTGTTAATATGTAAAGCAATTTGCTATAAGTGCTATGAAAATGGCAAAAACTTAACAAACAACGCTTGAGAGCTTCTTTTCCCCAAACATATGTAATACTTGATGCATACTTTGCGGCGCTTAACAACATTGAACCACCACGAAATCCTTGACCTGAACCAATGCCGACGCAGAAACTGAAACTTCAACAAAACCAAAGCATATCGACGGCAACCAGACAAGTTCATGTAACACCAGCAACAACAACAAAAACAGTAACAGTAACATTAGCACAACTGCAATAACAATAACAAAGACGGAAGTAACAACTACAAATTACACAAACAAAAACTAATAAGTGCACTAATGTCTAAACCAAAGTTCGCCAACAAAATATATAGATTTCCTGCTAAAGACATCCCGCAGCTGGGAAAACTGCACACATTCCCATGCAAATGGATGCCTGTCGGCAGCGGCTCCGTGTTTGCTGCTCTCTACGTCGCAAAGTTAAGGCACACAGCGCTTACATAAAAGATAATAACGGCAAATTAAGTGCAACACAGCCAAAGAGCGCAGCCATAAACCGTACAACAACACCAGCAACAACAGAAATAACAACTGCACTAAGTTTAGCGCTTAAGCCAGCAACAACAAAAGCGCACAGCGGCCACAACAGCGCGTCAGCTGTGCGTCGCCTGACAAGCTCAGCGTATGCGTGTGGAGGACCACAGCGGCCAAGGGAGGTGAAATCTGTGCAACGCCAGTGCAAGTGCAGCGCACAAGCACAGCTGACACTGGTGGCAGTAAACGTTTGCGCTTGCAATTACAGCCGCGGTGAAGGAACTACTGCACGCGCCCACCTGACAGCCATACGCTTCACATTGAACCTGCTTTACCACGTGTTTGTTGCTGTTGGTGCAGCCTTAACGGTATTGCTAGAACGTTGCTGTGTTGGCAAGGCGCAAGGTATTCTGAAACGCCCACAGACGCATTTACCGTTAGCCAATTCATTGCGGCTGGCTGCTGGAAAATCCCATTGGCCGCAAACGCTCCACACGCCGACAACAATGGGCTCATGTTTCGGGCGCTGCGTGTCGAAGGATGCTAATGGCGGCGGTGTGGCCTCCACCGCAACATCCTGTTTGTGGTAAGTGACGCGCGTTCGCGCTTAATTAAAATGTAATTGCGACGGCGGGGTGAGTTTCAGTATCATGAGTGTGTATGTGAAGTCGAAAATTTATACAACACAACACACACTCTCACACACAGACGCATATCACTGCTATTTTGTTATGCCGCTATACGCCAAATTGGCAGTTAATTAAATTTGATCTAATTTAGCAGAAGTAGCGTTATACAAACACATACATAGCACACCTTCCTTTGTCATGCAGCTTCACGCGCTTATTGACATGGATACCTGTTTTAATGGAAATTTTTAAATAAAAGCACTCAGCAACATTAAAATAACGCCGGAAAAAAGTTTAAGTGTAGGCGAATATTGTTTCTCATGTATATTATTTATATATTAGGGTGGACCAAAATAAATGTTTCAACTTTTTCTACTTAGATGTCGTGAATTTTTTCTCCGAAATGACAAACAAACTAGAAATATATTAGAAACTATAAGACTTCTCACAAATAAAAACAGTGTATATATGTACAAGAGTACAAGAGCTTGCTTTTGTTCGGTCAGTTTGTATGGCAGCTATATGCTATAGTCGTCCAATCTGAACCATTTATTCGGAGATGATTATGTTCCTTTGGCAAATAATTACTGTTGTATTTTCTAGAGCCCACCACATAAAGTCTCCATAGAACATAATGGTCTTGACTATGGTGTCACGGAACCAGAGGACCACTTTCGGTGAGTGACCCCACCTATTCCCAATAGCTTCTTTACGGCAGCATAAGGCAATCGATGCTTTGATTGCCCTCTCTTCGATATTCGGCTTCAATGAAAGCTTGCTGTCCAGGATGAGCCCTAGATATTTCTCTGTATCTGCCGGTTGCATACGGATGTTTTCCATTTGCGGCAGCGGAGCCATCGGGATCTTGTATATTCTAGTAAATTAAACCATCCTCAAGTTTTTAAAACAGGCTGTTAACGACCAGGTTCCATAGAAGGGGAGAGGGAACTCCACCTTGTTTAATTTCAATCACTCTGTCGCACAGAAGAATGAAAATGAGGCGTTTGAGTTTTGATTCAACTCCAAGATTTTCTATAAGTTTTGCAATTTTTCTTTTATTTTTTAATAAAGCAATGTCTCAAAATCAATAAATAAAAACTAGTATTTTTAGGCTCACCCTAAATTGAAGTATATGTATATATATATAAAGTACATTAAATATTTATATTTGTGTTTATATGTCCACAGCATCTCTTCCTTGGCAACAAGGTAATATGAGTAACTGCTCTCCACATCCCATAATTGCCTGATTGCTTTGGCATCACTTGCCATTCCACGCAAATCGCCTCAATACTCATCACTTTGTGATTTGTCTTCTTTCTTTTACGCAAGTGAAATTTATTCAACGCCTTCGCCTGCAGCATCCACTTAGATACCTCCTAGCAGCTCCTCGTATATTCATTGTATGACCTTCTAGTATCACATTTCTATTTGAATCACTTCACTAGAGCATTTTTAATATATGTATGTACGTACGCAAGTTAGCATATTAGGGATGTGGCTTTTTGCAGAAAAATATTTGTAATGTGACTCATTTCATCATTTCCTGTAACTCCCCTGCAGCATAGAACTTCGGTTTTTTCTGCCAATTCGGTTGTGCAGGCTGCCTGAGTAAAGCTGTTTCTCATGGTGACTTTTTGCAGACTTTTCAATCTTGACGTTTTGACCTTTGTTGAACTTAACCTTATTGGCGAAAGTATAAAAGTGCTATCTTTTGATTAATTACATATTCCAACTTTACCCTGACCTCCTCCTGTCATCTAACTTCGAGATACCGAGATTTTAAAGTATCAAATTGTAACAGAACCTCTAAAATCTGGTAGCACCGATTTCTGCTTCAAATTTTATTCCCGACAAAGCAAGTAGACCCTAATGTTCACTGTGCCAAGTTTGTAAATGTGTACGCACTTAGTAACGTCAGCGTATCTCTCTCAGCCCTCTAATCACAACCTCCACTTAGTGTCTTCCACTGGCTTTCTTTAATGTGTCTGTCTTCCTTCATAAAATAAAGTAAACCTACTTTTATAGATATTCTTGCTCCTGCCACGCATACAACTTAATTAGACTGTGGTAATTTCAAATGCACTCAAAGGCATCTTTAAGCAGCAACATTGTCTGTGTCTGCGGTAAAATTCTTGGCATTTCGGGTTTTGATGAGGACTGATTTATTTCTTTTATTAAATTTTGTTGGTTTTGGCTTTGATCGATATTACAAAGCGGTTCAGTTATGTCGCCTGTAAGGTTATGTTATCATTTGAATGAAGTTTTAACAACTGTTTATAGTTCCACAAGTTTTACGTCTGTGAAGCTTAACTTCAATAATAGATCCGTTTTGCAGCAAACGCCTTTAGGCTATCCCTAGAGACTTAATCATGAATTAATTTCGACACACTCTACAAAAATGTGAGAGAGAACATTAAGGTCACATGCGATCATTACTTAGGATGCTAACGATCAAATAGTTCTCGAAAGAACCGGGCATTAACTCGTTTACAGTATTCAAATAAGAGCTCTCTAATTGAAACTATTAGTCAGGATAATGATCATTTCTCCTATTTAAACAAGGATTAGATTGCAGATCATTCCATAGCTCTCTTTACTTTTAACCAAGAATTTGTTCTATCGCCAGCAGTCGACCCTGGAGTATACCCAGAGTTCAGGCGTTCATACCAACTCTTGAAAACTATATTTTAGAATATGCAATAATTACTTGGTTGCCAGATGCAAACTCTCAATATGTTGTAGTATACTCATTAGGAGTATTGATCCTATTGAGCTCTTCAACTGTTAGTCAGCATAATGAGAATTTCTCCTCTATAGAGTTACATATAGTCCCATAGTTGTAACTAATTTCAGATAATCGTCACAAATTCTCGGAAACTTTTTTTTTAGCTTTTCACTGAAATTAAGAAATAGTTCATGAAGTGGTCGTCTACCGTTCCCAATATAGTCAGTTCTACGAATCCGGAACGAGCCCGAAAAAATGCCTAGTCAAAGACGGTATACCCTACCTACAATCCCATCTTGTGCACTTTTCCCGCTTTGGCAATACTACGCTGTGAGCAACCTTGATACACTGGAGGAGGTATCGATAGTGAGACCGCAGATTAACTTTAAGCGCAGGCATCCTAAAGGATGACTACTTCTACCAAATTAAGTTAACCCAACCTAACTTATCATAATTGCAGTAAGGTTTCCAGAATCCATGTTACAAAACATGAATCCACATCCACGAAGTTTGGTTTTCGCGGAATCGAACTCGAATGCTGCATTTCTCGAATCCGAAACTGAGCACAACCGATCATCCCACTTAACACTTTTGGCAAGATTCGCAAAAGCTTTGAATAAATCAAAACTTACTACCAGAGCTAGATACAATCCTTAATTGGGTCACTGCTTGCCAATGCTTTTAGCCAACCACAAGCCGCACGCTGCCTGGCGCTTGCAGCGACGACCAGACACAACAGATTTTTGGCACTCTGGCTTGGCTTTAAATAAACACATAAATAGCTTTTATCTCGACAGACCAACACACACACGCACATACACATAGACACAAAAACAAAAACCGCTCCAAGTGCATCTTCAACCACAATCCGATGAGACACACTTGAGCTGCATATGAAATGCCTAAACCGGCGCAGATTTACCCGACTGCCAAGTCGCTGAGTTAAAGGGAGTGGAGGAGTGGGGATGTTAGAAGGCGAGCATACAAATGTTTTATGCTGTGCTGTGCAAATACTCAAGGGTTCAGTGGCCTAAAAGTATACTACAAGTGGCAAAGCCATGCAACGTGTTTTGCCGTCGTGGCGCAACAAGCGGTTGCGGGAAAGGGTGCTGGCGACAGCGGTGCTCATTAACTGCTTTGTTTGGCAGCGAAGCGTGTTTAGTGCTATCATTGCAACCCCGTTTCGTTGGCAAATGTCATAACATATGCCTTATTTCCATTAATACATGACTGCACAGCCAAACAAATACAAGTGTGCACGACTGCAATTGTGTGTATTTGTGTGTGTGTGTGTGTGTGTTGATGGCGATTTTTATTTGTTTTCACCTCTTCAACGCGCGCTATGCATTCATTGTTGAGCAAAATGTTGTCTACTTATAGGCGTCGGCAGCAACATGCAACAGATGAACAAGAAGCGGAACTCGTGTCGAATGCGAGCGACAAATGCCCGAGAGAGAATTTCATATATCGCATTATTAAATTCAAAACGAAGGTGAGTGTGAAAGTGTGCAAAGCAAAATAATGAAATATTAAAAATACAATTTTATCACTACTTGCATTGGCATGCTTCTCATTCTTCTTTAGCAAAAGCGGCCACAGTTCATTGACAAGTTCTGGGAGCAACAGGATATGCAATACACGAAATTACCCAATAGAAATGGCACCGAAGGGTAAGAAAATAAATTAATATATTCGAATTTTTATTTTTATTTTTTTTCGTTGTTCCATCAATCGTTTTGTGTTTTATTAGGTAAAGCAGGGATGATGTAATTTTTGAGACAACCGATAACCGATGAGTTGTTCCTGCCGAACATACTAACTACTATCTTTTTCGTAGACAAGGATTGAGTTGTATAAATCCTTAATTTTAAATTTTCAGTAAGAAACAAAAGCTATGTCCAAGACTTAGCTGAATTAAAGGATGATGCAAATAGAGGTACTTTTTTCAATAGCCGTTTTTTTGGCAGATTACAGCAGATCACATGTGAGTCATGTCAAGCTGTTAAGGTTCTTTTGTTCATCATTGTTTGACAATTCATCATGGAAAGACATACGAAGAACGTTTATAAATAGTGTAACTTTATTACGAAAGTTCACGTTCTTTAATGAATGTCTTTCGCGTGCTTCGCTCAACTTATGGCAACATAATCTGACTACTGAGCATACTATTCGCAACACCATTACCTTTCTTGTGACCCAGTATTCATTATTGGATAATATTTGACCTTATAGACCATGTTCAACAGGCAGTGCAACAAATATAACAGCCGTAGATCCGCTTGGCTCATTTTATGTCGAGATCTTTATTTGAAAGCGTACAAAATATAGCTTGTGCAAGAACTGAAGCCGCCCAAGTGACAACGCTCCGCTCTATGGGCTCTTGAAATGTTCCAAGAAGATCGAATGTTTTCGAGACAAATTTTGTTCAGCGATGAGACCCATTTCAGACTCAATGGGTATGTAAACAACAATATTTTGGAGGACATGACAAACTGCCATGACTCGAGTTCATGTGCTCACTAAAAGTTTTCTTCAATAAATTGATCGTTTCGTTGGCTATATGACATATAGCGTCGTCTTGTTGAAAACAAAGATCGTTCACATTAGCATTCTCCAATATAAGGACGAAAAAGTCATTAACCATGGCTCTATAGTCTTCCTCATTGCTTGTAACGTTATGGCTGGCTTGATTCTTGATTAAGTTTGGACCAATGATTCTCCATTTAGCATATCAAACAGTCGGGATCTGCGGCCATCTCATTTTAGGCTCATTCGATGAACGCTGCAATGTCATTCGGCTTTAATATTTACACGAGTTCGATTTTGAAAGCTCGCAAATTAAGATTCTTCCGCAAATTAGATGGGCACAGCTCCAATCGTAGCGGACGATGTCGACGGCGTAGCGCGCCGTGCAAACCGAACAATCACCTCTTCTTATTCCTAAAGGGCTGGTTATTATCGTAGTTAACGCCGTTATCGGCATTCCACCAGCTAAAAATGGCACCTCTCGCAATCTCCACATACAAAGAATGTGCTTCTTTAGGGAACTGTGCAGCCTACACGTGGAAATTAAAAGCCGCTTGTCTACCAAATTATAAGAAAAACCAGAGTAGTACATACGAATTTTCATAAATGAATTTCTTTAGTTAATTGTATATTCTTCGTAACCCGTTTTTCATCAGTTGAACGAACACGTTTATAAAACCAAATAATTCTTTTTCCCTGCAGCCTCTCCGACATTCAACTGCAGAATCTCGACGTACACAATTTACTCAGCAACGCCATTCTCGCCAAGGAGTCAGCGCTCAATTACTGCCTGACTGAAGCTCAATACGCCGCGGCCAGCTCGCGCGCCAGTTCCTCGCTCGATCTAGAATGGGAGCATGAGTACGCACACATGCGACAACTCTATCAGCCGCCTCCGCATACGCATCGCAGTACGCAATCCCTACTACAAGCCAGTACACTCAACAGCAACAACAACCTCGCGCAATATACCAACGGCAACAACACACCGTTACATCACCTACACACGCTCAACAATAACCACCACACGCTGGATCTGAGCAAACGTAGCCACACTTACGACAATCACCCGCTGCACGTGCACCTCAACAATTCATGGCAATATCTAAGCAACGACGATGAGCAGCTCAGCTCATTAGCTTCATACTCGCAATCGCTGTCGCTACCGCATGCGCCACTAAACGCCGCAGCAATGGCGCTGGCGACAGCCAAAGCAGTTGAGCGCGGTGAGCAGCGCTTGCGCACGCGTCGTGTGGCGCCACCGCCGATCAACGAACGACGTAACAGTTCCTTTACGCGCACCTTTTCGTCGCACAACTCATGGTCGCACATCTCGACGCCGGAGTCGCTCGAGTGGGATCAGGATGAGGAGCAGCAGCGGCAGCTTCGGGTGGAGGACGACAATTTGGATGACGAGACACTCGAGCTGCTGCATCAGATTGAACAGTTGAAGAACCGCGTGTTGGACGAAACCGGCGATGGACTCTATGATGACGGTCTGGTAGCTGCGGGGGAGAGCGAAGCGGGTGAGGGCGTACATTTTATGATCGGTGGACAGTACAGTGCAGAGGATGGACGCAAAGATATCAGTTGATCAGCTGCATGCGGCTTGCGGTGCATAAGAGGAATTTGTGGTGGAGTTAGGTTGGCAGCATATATCAATTATTGATTGGAATGTACTGTATAATCAAGTGCCTAGACTAATGTATCATTATATATTACAAATAATATTTAATTACAGTTACTGTTAATGTTAGTCTAAAAGCTAGAACACACGGTCATGGCAAGAAAGTTTCGTTAGTGAGATCGTACGTTTTGGCTTGGTTGTACTGAAATGTTTGAGGTACAACCAAGATCGAGAATGCCTGAAACAGCTGTCAGCAGGGCTTCGTTCGTAACTGTAAAAATCCAACCATAATACGTATTCTCCTCATTTACTGGAACACGTCGGTTTTAACATACCACATATTTAATTCCTCCATCATATCTCAACCAGTCGTCAGACCTCTACTAACTAAACGAGAACTTTATAATGGAGAGCGCTTAATCTACACTATACGATTCTCGTTCGGTTCATTTACGATCTTATCACCTACTTGTATAACAAGCCAGCTGTTATGAACCCATATCTCCCGACCTTTTTTTTTTGTTTCCCCAACTGACGTAAGAATGCACATATCCGTCGATAACTACGAACCTATTGCAAAAAGGTCTGAATCCTAGAAGCAAATTGCCATGACCATTGTTTTTCATATGAGTGTTATCGAAAATTAATTAAGTACGAACGTTATGGAATCCAAAGTCGAGGTATAAATGTGTACGCAGTTAAAATATTTAATAAATTTTTGTAGTTGTATCGTATCATAGTGTTGAGAAGACTTCCAAGGCAAATAATAATGTTGAAATTTAGACAGCATAAGATAAGCGGTTACTTTTTTAGAGTCGAAGCATAGTATGTAGCTTGCACCCTTAAAATAATGTTATTGATTTTTATTGATCATATATATACAGGTCCTAAACATAGACATTGGCTTCTTACTGATTCGATCTTAATTTCAGTCGATGTAGATGGTTGTCCCGGATTAACCCATGATTTTCTCCGTTTAGGATTCTTAAAATAAATCCTTTTTTCATCGTCAGTGACAGTTCAATTCAAAACTGCGTGCTTTTTCTGTGTCTTTCAGTCAATATAACGAGTTTTCAATAGGGACGCTACAAAAGTAGGCCGATAGTGGCACCGAACGAAGCCATATATTTTTCCCACTCTTATGACATCTCTTTTCAACAAGGTTTGCCATTTCATAATGGAGAGATAAACGAACCAGCAACGAGTCAAAATTATTAAAATTTACTACCGAAATTCGGAGTCAGTGGCCTCAACTTTATATGGCATCCATTTGTGACAATTTTGAATCTTCCGCATAGTTCTCAAACGGTCTCAAATTGTTTTTTTTTGTAACATTGAACATAGCGGCCATTTGCTTTTGACCGAAAGTATCGTCCTCATCCAATATTGCTTAAAGTTCAGTGTCTTCAAACTGTTTTTGGTAATCTTCCACGTTTTTCATTTCTCACATCAAAATCATTATCTCTGAACAGTTGAAACCATTTCTTGCATGCTGCTTCTGATAGAGCATTATATCTATCTTATATGCCTCGACTAGCATTAATACAAATTTTATACCGATATACATATATATATCAGGTATATATGATCAATATTTAAAAAACCAAAAATGCCGTTATACCATATTAAGAACAAGGAAAACAAAGCCTTAACCCTAATACGCAGTGGTCTGAGCCACTATCTTTGTCTTTTATTTCTTCTATTGTGTCAATTACTTAGTGATTTTGTTTTCTTTTAGTGCCTTTTTTTAGTGTAAAACATTTTATGAAATTAAATATTCCCATTTTCATCCATTATATTTCGCCGTCTTTAGAGCACGATCTGTTGAGCTGCACATTATTGTAAACAATCCACTTTTCGTCGTCAGTAACAATGCGCATAAAAAATTGGATCACTTGACGTTTCAGGACGTTTTATAAGCAACTCAAAGTCGTGAATGCGTCGAAGCAAATTTGTTCTGTAAGAACATGAGGATCCCATATGTCAAGCTTCGAAATTAATCCTCACATTTCAACGTTCACAAAGGTCAAAGTTCGAATTGGACAAATTTATTTCAGCACTAACTCGAATTTTTATACCACGATTTGCTTCTACCAACCATTTTGTTTTATTCACTTCAAAAGTTCTTCCAAAGCGTGGTGTATCTCAAGATCGAAAATGCCGGAATTTTTTAAATTATTTTGGTATCTTCTCCGCACAGATTACAAACCTTTGGCCTTGATTGAGCTGTATTTTTACACTTTTTATAATAAGAGAGTAAAATATGCCGAAAATGCTGTTTTCGAACTTCCAACTTCGATAGGACACCAAACAAATAATATTACAAAAAATGTGGGAATATTTTTTAAAGATACAGTCCTTATTATATCAGCTGTTCAAATATATAACGGTAAAATAAAAATAATCAATAAGATCAGCTTTTGTCATCAAACGAAATTACTTAAAGAACGACGCAATAAAACTTTGATTACTTTTGTGTTGGCTATGTTCCGTTAAAGTAATCCTAATTTTAGTGAGAACATTCTTATTGAGACCTTTGTGAGCTAGTTTAATTCATTTTATCTTTCGTCATCGGATCCTATTCCGTTCTGTCTTAATAAGTTAAACTTGAAAGTTTTACCGCATAACAGCTACTTAAAGCACTTTTTCTATTTTTGGGTTTTCACTCACCGAACATGAACCTTTAGCCTTATAAGTTGTGCGAATTCGTGAAAAGAGCTTCGTCGAATTTAAATCGGATATTCATTCGATTGTTTTACAAGCTATCAGTGACGTTGAAGAACTATCGTTAAGTCATTAAACCCATTTCAATATGCATAAAGGCAATTACACAGTGTTAAAGGTGATACTACGAAGCCTTTGGGTTTCGATACGATGAATGAGGATTATTGGCAATAGTCTCCTTTAAGATTTTCACAAACATTGAAAGACACACGAGATGGAGTTTTTTTTGTTATACCTTTTAAAGTAAAAAACAAGTTTTAGACTGTTCAATTATAAATTCACGGACCTCAATCTGAGCTTCGTATGGATTGATCTCTCTGATATGTTCTATTATTATATTATCTCACGTTCGGAGTTTAGAATCATAAGCACGAGAAAACAAACATGTAAAGATATATTTGAAACAAGAAGCCCTCAAGAGACCCCAAAACACTAGACCATATCCCATTTTATAGATTTCTAAAGTACCGTTAAACAATAAAAGTTAACAAAAAACGAAACTACTACATATGTAATAAAACGAAACAAAACAAAACAAACGCGTGAAAGACTAAGCAAAGAAGCTACGACAAGGTAGTCCAAGAAACTAGTTTAAATGTTTGGAAGACCAATATGAAGTAAGCAAAAGAAATGATGTATTCTATACCGTTATTATTTATTTAAATTAATTACAAAACGAAGCAGTCGTTTAACGTTCGCGCATGAGTACACATTTAGAAAACTTAGCAACTAATATTAAAAATACAAACAAAAGCAAATAATATATGACACGTTGTTTATAAAAATACAAAATAAAGCATAAAAACGAAATAGATTTACATTAATAACAATTCAAGAAATGTATGCACAAAAGAGTGTCGATTATTCGTTGTCTTCGGATGATCGATTTTAAGCTGTATGTATTTGGTGGTCAGTTTAACCGAAGAGACCTGAAGCCTTCTTCTTGAATGAGTCCCATATGCCAGAGCTTTCCGGTTCAGCCGTAACTTCGATTTGCTATAAAAAAGGATAATATCATTTTGGCACATGCTCAGCGTAAAATTTAAGAAAGACTTACTGCATTCGCTTCGGTGCTGGAAACCTGCTTCTGGCTGGCACCGCGGTGGGGAGCCACAAATGTGCCCTGCAGATCCTCGACCTGCACGTCTTGCTGCTGTTGCTGCTGGTCCCATGAGTTCTGTTTATAGTCGCCCAGTTCTACTTGTTGTTGTTGGCCAAAGTCTTCAAACTGTTGCTGCTGTTGTTGGCCGAAGTCATCTCGCTGCTGTTGGAATTGTTGTTGCTGCTGGCGATGACCGTAACCGGCATGACCACGCCCACCGGAATATGAGCTATGCGCTGATGCAGCGGAAGAAGACGATGATGAGTAACCGGCGGCTCCACCACGTCCGTAACTGCCTTGCACTTGCTGCTGACCATTCCAACCCAGATCAACTTGTTGCTGTTGGCCGCCATCCTCTAACTTGCCATTCCAGCCAAGCTCCACCTGTTGTTGTTGTCCAAAGTCATCCACTTCCTGCTGTTGTTGCTGTGTATCCAACTCACGCTCACGCCCGTAACGTCCACGTCCCGCACCACTAGCACCTGTTGCATCAACTTCACTCACCGGCACCGTAAATTTGTATTCCTTCTTGCTGTAACGGTAACCACTTGTTTGTCCGCCCGCGCCACCGCTTGGTACAGGTCTAACATAAGCTGGGTATTGTGTAGTCGGTTCGACTTTCATTTCCGCAGATGGTGGGGGATACAAATTGTTATCTTGACCGGCCAAGCCAGGCTCTTCGACATCAACATTATCCTCGTATACATGCGGTGGTTGATCGCCACGATCCTTGGAGATCACTTGATGTGGCCAAGCGGTGCGATTGGTCGAACCGGCACCAATTTCGTGGCCGCCAAAGCCAGTACTACCGTCCATGGGTAGTAAACCCTGAGAGAGCAGATAAAGAATGCGACGCCATTGGATGAGTTCTTCGTTTCTCAAACCGGACTTGCGTCCTAAGTCTGCCATGCGTCTCGCCTCCTCCGTGCTCCACTTCATACGCTCAACTTCGTTGGTGGTCTTCTTATGCATTACGAAATCGATGTAGCGCAATTCCTTTTCGCGGAAGTTCTGCAGCTGATTCAGCTGCCAACCGTAGTGTTCGGCCAATCTTAAGAAACGCTCGAACTCCTTAATTTGCCAGTCTTTCATTGCCTGGGTGGTGATGCCATAGCTGGCGGCCAACTCGTTAAGCACGATATCCTGACGCTGCCAGTTGCGCAGATTCTTCAAGCTGAAGTTTTGATTCCTAATCAAATTGTAAAGACGATCACGTTCCCGTTTCTGCCACTTCTCGAGCGTTAACAGCTTTATATTGTCCAAGAGACCTTCACGCTGCATATGATCGATTTCAATGCGTTGGAAGGGCGCCAATTGTTCGAGTGTGGTGCCGTAGAGTTGTGCCAATCGGTTCTGGTAGTCGGTGTCGGCAGCAATATACTCGAGGAATTCAATCTGTGTAATGCTGATGTCTTTAGCGATAGCACGTAAACGTTCACGTTCCTGCTTCTGCCAATTATTGTAGTCCAAATTCTGATGTAGATCACGTACAAGTCCCAGCTCGCCGAGACGTCTCAACTCATTACGGATCCAAGACTCGAGCTCTTCAATGGAGACATGGTATTCATCGGCCAAGTTGTTGAGCGTATTTCTGTCACGCAGAATTTGTTCTTCCCACACTGTGACAGTCATACCTGGTTGACGTGTGACCAGGCGGTAAAGTCGGTCCTTCTCACGACGTTGCCAGTCGACCAAACTTTCGGTTACGATCTTATTTTGATCTAAAAGACGACGCAGCTCTTGTTGGTACCACGCTTCAACCTCTTCCACTGTGACGTGGTATTGTATAGACAACTGACGCAAATGCTCCTGATCCTGTTTCAATTGTCTTTCGAGTTCCTCAATCGACCAGCGTTGTTGTTTGCGTAGACGTTCGTTAATTAAATTCTGTATGTACTGATTTTCGTGAATCTCCCATTCCTCAATTATTTCTGAACCAGTTATGACACCCTGCTGATTGAGCTTGTGTGCCTCACCGCGCAAGTACTCTTCGATCTCCTCCACCCTCACATCATACTGGCGTCCGAATTGCTCCCAACGCATACGTTCCTTAACCAAGTAGTCTTCGAAATCTTGCCAGCTCATCGGCACAGTTTGTGCGACGGCTTTCAAATGTGCTAAGGTGTAAATCTTCCATTGATCATTATCACCATGTTGCTCATAGCTGATGTAACTCTGTGGTCTTTCAATCAATCCAAGAATTTGCAGACGTGCACCTTCCTGCTGCACCCATGATTCCACTTCCTCGACTGTTACGTGATAATCGTGTGCGATGCGTTCCAAACGTTCCTTATCACGACGCAAGAAAGCATTGAACTCCTCATAGGTGGTGGCATTGTTCTGCTGATTCAGCCAGTCTTGCAGATGATCACGTTCAGTTTTCTGCCACTGTGTCAGTTGTTCCACTTGCAGCAGACCGGAGTTCTTCAAACGTTGTAGTTCATCACGCATCCAGGTTTCGATTTGTTCTACACTTACGCTATACTCACGTCCTAACTTTTGTAGACGTTCGCGATCGCGACGCAGTTGAGCCTCGAACTCATCATAGCTGATACTGTTCTGTTGCTGCAATAGCATGTCAATCAAACGTTTCTGTTCATCGCTTTGCCACTGCGTGAGGTTTTCCACCTGCACTTGACCAGTGGTCTTCAGATTCACCAGCTGCTGGCGCAACCAAGTCTCAACCTCCTCAACACTCACTGAATATTGTTTTGCCAGTTCTTGTAAGCGTTGACGCTCATTGTTGAGCTCCACTTCGAATTCCACATAGCTCAATTGGTTGTTTTGACGTATGAGCTCTTTCAAGCGTTGCGCTTCAGCCACCTGCCAATCGGCCAGCTTCTGCACATGATCGGCTGAGTCTTTGCGCAAACGCTTCAACTCTTCAATCATCCACTTCTCGATTTGTTCGATATTGACGCGATATTGATCAGCGAGTTGATGCAAATGCGCGCGATCCGCAAGCAATTTCTGTTCATAGTCGGCGGTGGATAGTCCATTTTGGTATTGTTGAATCAATTGCTTGATATAGTCGCGCTCAACTAACTGCCAGGTCTGCAGATTTTCCACTTCAAACTTGCCCTTATTGCGCAAATCATCAATGACCTTCTTCACATAAGCTTCGATCTCGACAACGCTGACGTGATATTGATTGGCCAAATTGACTAAGAAAACCTTGTCTTTCTGCACTTTCTGCTCGAACTCTTCCACTGTGATGGAGGACTGCTGTTGCAGCAAACTCAAAATGTGGTCATGTTCTGCCTGCTGCCATGCGGTAAGTTTCTCTATATCGAGTTTACCCTGTTGACGTAAGCGTTCTACTTCCGATTGTATCCACTTCTCGATCTCCTCCACAGAGGTGTGATATTGGAAAGCCATCTTCTGCATGTGTTCACGATCTTGACGCAGCTCACTTTCGAATTCTTCAACGCTCCATATCTTATTTTGCTTGATCAGCTCCTCGAGACGCTCACGCTCCGCAATTTGCCAGGCGGTGAGATTGTCGATTTGTAGCTGACCATCATCTCGCAAGCGTGCCAACTCCTTCTTCATCCATTGTTCGATTTCCTCCACTTGTACGCTGTAATCACGTGCCAGCTTCTCTAGTAACTCACGATCTTGGCGTAAACGCTGTTCCAATTGTTCGGTGGAGTGATATTGTTCCTGTGTGATACGTTCCAAGTAACGACGCTCTACCTCTTGCCAGTTGGTAAGCTTCTCATTCGGTTTCAGCAAGCCCATGCTGATAAATCGTTGTTCCTCATTACGCACCCATTGCTCGATCTCTTCAATGTGCACATTGTGCTGCATGGCAAGATCCTGCAGACGCTTGCGATCTTCCAGTAACCACTTGTGGAACTCTTCAACAGTGAAGTCGCGCTCTTTGACCATGTTTGTGAGATTGCCACGCCATTGTGATTGCCAGTCCTTAAGTTTTTCGATTTCAATCAAGCCTTCTTGTTGCAGTCTATGTATCTCGTTCTTTATCCATTCTTCGACTTCTTCGACACGTACTTGGTTCTGATGCGCCAATGTGTATACGTGTTGACGATCCTTTTTAATACTCTCTTGCAATTCATCAATGGAAAGATTGTTCTTATTAACCAGTTCAAGTAGGCGATCACGTTCATTTTTCTGCCAATTATTCAGCTGTTCCTGTATCTGCAATAGACCCAAACTCTGCAGACGTTCACCTTCCTTCTTGATCCAACCTTCGATCTCAGATGTTTGTACGTTGTAAGTCTGTGAAAGGTCTTGCAGGCGTTGCCTATCGGCCAACAACTTCTTCTCGAATTCTTCAATTGTCAACTTGTTCTCTTGCACAATCTTCAAAATTTGTTCCCGCTCTTGCTTCTGCCAGTCTTTTAGGTCCTCCACCTTTATTAGGCCCTCACCTTGCAAACGCAACAATTCCTTCTTCAGCCACTCTTCAATTTCCTCTACCTTGACCTGGTACATATTGGCCATTCTGTATAAGTACGATTGATCATCTTTGATCTTCTTCTCCAGCTCTTCAACTGTCAGTTCATTTTGCTGGACGATGGCAAGCAAGCGTTCACGCTCCTTCTGTTGCCAAGCTGCCAACTCTTTCTCGACTTCCTTCAGTAGACCCTGTGACTGGAAGTTTTTGATTTCGTTCTTAATCCATTCCTCAACCTCGGACACTTGTATCTTATATGTTCTTGCCAAATCTTCCAACCGTGCGCGATCACTCATAATCTTCGCTTGGAATTCCTCAATGGTTAAATCGTTCTTATTCACAATCGACTTGAGATGTTCACGTTCACGTCGCTGCCACTCTTTGATATCCAACTCGAGTTTGGTCTGACTCTGACTATGCAAACGTTCCAGCTCAGCGCTTTGCCATTTCTCGAGCTCTTCTAGACTAACATGGTACTTCGCAGCCAACGACTTCATATAGTTGCGATCGCGTGCCATTTGCGCTTCCAAGTCTTCCACTGAACCGCGGTGCTGTTTAACCACATTCTCTAAACGTTCGCGTTCAGAACGTTGCCATTCGGTGACACGTGTCACCTCAGTACGATGTTCATTGATCACACCATTCAGACGCGCCAATTCGTCTTTCAACCACTTTTGCATATCTTGTACATTGCCGCGATACTGCTTACCCAAATCTGAAAGCTTTTGTTGGTCCAAGCGTATAGATTTCTGGAGTTGTTCAATTGTAGCATTATGCTGACGAATCAGCTCCTCCAAACGTTCCTGCTCGTTAGTGCGCAGCGAACCGGAATTTATTGGCCTTGAAATCATCGAGTTGTTCTGATCATTGAAGTAAGCGTACAACCGATTCAACTCATCGATTTGCCAGTTCTTCAGCTCCTGCAGCGATATGTTGTACTGACGTGCCAGTTGCCCCAACTTATCATTATTTTCGCGCTGCCAACGTTCGAGCTCTTCACGTGTCACACTATTCTGATGTATCAGCCAGTCTAAGCGTCCTGCTTCGGTGCGCTTCCAGCCAGTAAGATTGGGGTTTTGCGCTTGATATTGACCCAACAGCACCCGATAACGATCCAATTCGCTGCGATGCCATTCTTGTATGACATCAATAGTGGTGCCGTAGCGTTCAGCCATAGCCAGTAAGCGCTCCTCTTGCTGTCGCTGCCATTCCTCCAAGCGTTGTGGTGTCACATTACCCTGTGACAGGAACCAGAAGAAACGTTCGCGCTCTTCCTGCTTCCAAGCCTCACCACGTGGCACGCTCCATTCACCAAATGGGCGCTGCGAGTCGTAGACAAGCTTGCCATCAACCCACTTGCGATTCAATTCGGAACCGCTAACGGTATTTGTGCCATCAGGATTTGTAATGATAGTCTTATTATAACGGCGTACAGTCACCGTCGAGCCCGGTGAGAAACTTGGACGAAATACTTGACTGTCAGCGCCGAAAGTTTCTACATCAGCATTCGAACTGCCCACAATGGGGGTCTGTGGTATCGGTCTGTAGGCACCCATTTGCCAATTTGAACCGCCTGCAACATTCACCACAGGGTTATAACCCAACACACTGGGTTCCATATTTTGATTGGCCCAATCATAAATCTTATGTCGAGTAGTGGTGGTCGTGCTGCTACTGCCACCCGGTTGTCCGTAAACTGGACTTGGATATCTGTTGACGCCACCAGCAGTCAAAGAATCGCTGCTATAGCCACCAGCGCCGTAAGTGTACGCGGGTGCGCCATCGCTTGTGGTGATAGTGGTGCGATTGCGACTGCGTATGGTGACCAATGGACTAGCGTAACTGCCATCACCGCTCACCTTTTTCGCCTCGGTGCAATTCTTATGCACCACATAAGTTTTGCCATCGATCACCTTAACTTCGGCTGGATAAGCATAATTGCGTACCTCATCGAAATTGGATAGATCGACCGGTTGGAAGTGCCCAACATCGACTTCCTGCTGTTGTTGACCAAAATCTTCGCTAGTTGCAACAATGGACTCAAGCGTCTCGGCAGACTTCGATTCGAAAAAGTTCGGCGCGGCAATCGTGGTGTAGGGCAAGAGTCCCTTACGCATATCGGTCACGAGCTGTTCGCTCACATGACGTACGAGTGCATCCAGCTCCGATGCAGTTTTGCCCGTCAAATTGATGATGTTTTCTGTGAGGAAAGAGAAGTAGTGTTAAAATTGCGTTTAACCCGAAAAAACACATATTTCATTGCAATAACTCACCATCCCACGAGGCGCCTTGTACACGATAGCCCGTGCTGCTGCCCTGTGACATGTAATTGTATTCCAGCCGAAGACGATTTGCGAATTGACGCACCTCATTGAAGTGAGCATACGCCCAGGAACTTAACTGGCAACACGACGTACTGCCGTCGACGCTTGAGGAGGACGACGAGGATGAGGACGATGCGTAGCGTGAAGAGGTCGAATAGCCGGACGTACTACCGACACTGTAGGCATGCGTACGCCATTGCGCCACGCAAAGTAGCGCCAATACAAGGCTCCAAGCCTTCATTTTCTCTGGATTTCAGTTGACTAGCTGAGTATGAGTCTGAAATGAGGTGTTGGAGAGGGAAGAGAGAGAGAGCGAGCGTTTTAATAAGGTTAGGTAGGTAGAGCTCAACTGTAAATACCCTTAACCTAAATTCAACCCTGCGTTTCAGAACAGAAGTCAGAAACTAATACATTTCGTCAACTATTATACAATGTAAGTCTTTCTATATATAATTACAGATTTGTAAATGTTAAACAAATAACCACGTAAGCGTTTCTCGATTCAAAACGTGCGCTTATTTCATAACATATGTATGTCTGTATCTTTGCTGTAGAGTCTATATCAGCTATAATCGGCTCGGCGCTCCTTATGAATCAAGAAATCTAGTTCACTTCTCACTTATTTATTCTACACATCACAGCACCAGAGTCGCGCTATTTACTTATTTTATTTATTTTCACACATTCTCATCAGCCTTGATACGCATTTAAATAAACCGTTTGGCGATAAGTTATGTAGATGCGCTTTCGGAAAAGTTCAATATTGTGACCTCTGAAGCTTTAGACGCCTAGGTACACACAGCCACATGCAAATGACGATTTGGTGAGCACTTTTTGAATATAAAACAAATATTTTAAGTATAAATTTAGCATATTTTGGATTTAATTAATTTGTTTTGTTCGTTTTTTGCAAAATACGCCAGATTCGGAAAAAATAAAAATATTCTGCAATAAAAGTCCGAAAATTAATGGACCTTACATCCGGCCAGAAACAAACAGCATTTGTTCCAAATAATAGAACTGATAAGACGCTTTATTCTCATCAGGTATATTTGCTTTAAAAGATTGGGTTTGAAGTGAAATATATTTTACCGAATTTTGAAAAGCACTTAATTTCAGATTTTATTTACTTTATAGGTAAAAAAAACACATGGAAAACTTTATCGAAGGTGTGAAATTGCCGAAACATATGCTTTTCTCAAGATCTGAGTTAAAATCCTAGAAGGAGCAAAAGAAATTTCGTTCATACTTTATTCATTTTTTGAAACCAGAGATTTTGAGTACAACTCGCGGTTTGCTATTAAGCCCATTTTTGAGATTCTAAAAACACGTTTGATTCGCCTATATTGTTGTCGGAATCAAAAGGTCTAACAAAATGTTATCGAAAGAAACCCGACAATGTTATCAACATAACCTAATTATTTTTGAAAGTCATTTGAAAATCTGTGAGTTAAGTGAGTTTTGAGTCGAATGAGTTTTGAGATCTCTTTAGCGTTTGTATTGAAAGTAAGCTGAATGTAATAAATTATTAAAGCTCAGTCATCTTTTTATTATACGACCTCTTTTCGTTGGTCGAGAACCTGGCGTAAACCACTACAAAAATTTGACGAGCTGGTTAGATTTAGCCATGATCGTCTGTCCTCCGTCGGTATCTATGCGAACTAGTTCCTCAATTCCTCAAAGATATCGATTTGAAATTTTGCGCACGATCTTTTCTCTCCAAGAAGCTGCTCATTTGTCGGAACCGTCAATATCGGAGCACTATAGCATACAGCTGTCATACAAACTTTATCAAAATCAAGTTCTGGTATGGAAAACGTTTTCAATTGACGTGATATCTTCACAACATTTGGCAAAGATCATTATTTGAAGCCATATTCTAATATCCAAAGAAATTGTTCTGATCGGACCACTATAGCATATAGCCTCCATACAAACCGACTGAATAAAATCAAGTTCTTGTATTTTTTATTTGGGAAGAAAGTCGCAAAAAAGCAACGCAAATGGGTCTGGTAGTGAACGAGGGCAACACGAAATATCTTCTGCCATCAAAACAAACAGTCGTCGCACTCGCGACTTGGCCCCCACGTCACTGTTGACAGTCATAACTTTGAAGTTGTAGATAATTTCGTCTACTTAGGAACCAGCGTTAACACCACAAACAATGTCAGCCTGGAAATCCAACGCAGGATTACTCTTGCCAACAGGTGCTACTTCGGACTGAGTAGGCAATTGAAAAGTAAAGTCCTCTCTCGGCGAACAAAAGCCAAACTCTATAAGACGCTCATAATTCCCGTCCTGCTATATGGTGCAGAGGCTTGGACGATGACAACAACCGATGAGTCGACGTTGCGAGTTTTCGAGAGAAAAGTTCTGCGAAAGATTTATGGTCCTTTGCGCGTTGGCCACGGCGAATATCGCATTCGATGGAACGATGAGCTGTACGAGATATACGACGACATTGACATAGTTCAGCGAATTAAAAGACAGCGGCTACGCTGGCTAGGTCATGTTGTCCGGATGGATGAAAACACTCCAGCTCTGAAAGTATTCGACGCAGTACCCGCCGCGGGAAGCAGAGGGAGAGGAAGACCTCCACTCCGGTGGAAGGACCAAGTGGAGAAGGACCTGGCCTCGCTCGGAATATCCAATTGGCGCCACGTAGCGAAGAGAAGAAACAACTGGCGCGCTGTTGTTGACTCGGCTATAATCGCGTAAGCGGTGTCTACGCCAGTAAAGAAGAAGAAGAAAGAAAGTCGCAAAGGTCCAAAATTGGTCTATGCGTGGTTTATTGGCCTACCAGATTAAGCTAACCCAATATTATTATTATTATATCTTCCTCTAAGCTACAAAAAAACCGCAAAGAAGAAAACTGCTTTTGTGAGTGTGCAAAATATTATGAGAACAAACCTTGAAGATATCATTTGTAATATATTATTGGTATAAATCCTTCACTTTCGACAAAACCAATTTTTTTTTTCATCCAACCTAATAAATATTCCAACAAGACACACCCTTTGACTTAACCTCATGTGCCTGCGAGCATATAAATTACACTAAAGCCGAGTCGCTTTAAAGCATTGCATTTCCAACAAATTGCAACACTAATTATTTAATTTATTACAATTTCCGAACCCGAACAGTGCCTGCAAACATAAATCGTACAACTTGTCGCAGGAAAGCGCTGCAATGGCAAAGTAAAGAAACAAATAAAAAATGAAAACCATGAAGATGCATTAGAAGTGATATGCAAACAAAATATTTCAACTGCTAAGGAGACATGCCTTTATTTTGAAGAAATTGGGTCAACGGGCGCGCGCTAAAAATAGACGCAACAAGCGAAGCACTTGAAAAAGAAATTTTCCAAATTAAATAAAACTGAAAAGAAAGTCTACGCCAAGATGCCACTTCAGTGTGCTGCAACACAGAAGTGCAGCGAGACAAGCATACATATACTCGTATATGTATGTATGTATAAACTTTATGCTCAGCTATGCCACGCTGTCAATACATCAGCCGCGTGTGGCACACGCCAACGCAACGCGTCGCTTGACACGCACCAAACGCCATGGCAGACAGAAAATTTTTATTTTATTTCTTTTTCTTTAAGTTTTTTGATTTGTTCTGCATCTCTGCCTTAATTATCTCACACACAGGCACACGCATGTGTCTATTTATAAAGCTGGCTGCTGGCGTTTGCACACACATTTATTCATATTTTCTCGACTGTCACATTTTATTTTCCACAGATTTATGCTCCGCGCATTTTCTGACGTTTTTCTTTTGATTTTAGTTTACAACCTGATATTTTTATTCCCCTGTCACACGAATGATTCAAGTGCGTGGCCAGCGCCACACGCCCCCAGAGCATGCATCCACATTTCCATTTATATATATGTATATATATTCTGATGCCTTCCAATTCATCATCCGCGCTGTCACTGAGCGTATGACAGATTCACACCCCGTCAAATGGCAATGAAATTAGAAAAAGCACTAAAACACACAGAATAATGTCAACAGTAAAAGTGGAAAATCTAGTTTTCGGGGAACTCATTGTTAGTCATTGACTCGTAGCATCAGCAGCGCTGCTGCTTTGAAGCTTCTATGACTGTCTAAAAATGTTAGCGGAAGGATTGCTTGTTGTTTTTATTGCTTCATTTATTATAGTGTTTGTATTTTTAATTACAGCAATAGTAAAAGTGTCAAAGCATGCACTTAAGCAAATCCATTAGCTTACTGTCAGCATTTCAACGAATTACATGTGTAAAGTCTGCCGAAAGTTTTATGTTACTCATACGCACAGTCGTGCTCGAAGTTGCGTTAATGCGTTGTAAGCAATGCCAAAAGTAAATGTGAGACATTACCACCATAAGGTGAGTATATAGCTTAGTGCTTTATAGGATTATGTGTGACTCGTAGTGCTATGACCATGATAGAACCCATGATCAATTCCTTTTCCAATACGTAGAAACAAGTCTTGGAAACCCAAAAGAAATTTAGTAAACATGAAGTACAAAGTTCACGTTCGAATATCTATCAATTTTCTTAATATTTGAAAAATTTATATTATATGATTCGAAAATAATTTCAGTTTTGAATTCTAATCATTAAAAATTATTATTTTGATAAAAAAAAATATAGATCGCAAAATATTAAAATTTGTTTTGGTTTTTAAATTATAAAAATTGTCAAAAAATTCGAAATATAAATTGATCTAAAATATAAAAAATAATACTTGTTTTAAGTTTACATATGTATATTTTTTGAAATAAAAGCATTAAAATCTTCAATTACAAAAAATATTAAAAATTTATCGTCACAAACTAAGTCATAACTAATCGAATAAATACTGAGATCATATTTTCAATATAAATTTGAATAATTTCGAAAAAAATTAAAAAAAAATTCTGAATTTTTCTAAAGTTAACAATTTTCAAAAACGAAGAATTGACAAAATTATGTGTACAAAAAACTTTTAACGAAAATTAAAAATAATTTCGAATTTTCACATATCTTTCGAACTTAAGTTAAGAAGTTTGAAATTTTCAAAAATTTCAAAAATACAAACAAATAACGAAAAATAAAAATAATTTAAAAATTTCTTAAAAAATGTAAACAACAATATTTTTCGAACTTTCATCAAGGAATTAAAAACAAAATAGTTTTCGAACTTATCTATGAGTTTTTCAAAAAATTGGAATTTTAAAAAATTGCATTTAATAATAAACGTTATCGAAAGATATAACAAATTTCAATCCTTCATCTCGAAATTAAATAAAAGGTAAATAGTTTTCGAACTTAATTTTGAGTTTTTCAAAAATGTGGAATTTTCAAGAAAAAAATGTGAACGAAATAATTTCAATCTTTCTTCAAAAATTAAAAAGTAAATTTTGAACTTAGTTTTGAGTTTTTCGAAAATATGGAACTTTCAAAAAAATCATCCTTAATCAATCTTCGAATTTGCATGTAAAAATTAAAAAAATATTGTTCTAATTTTTTTGAAAATTAATTTTCAGAAACAAAAAAATTCAAAAATGTGTAAAAAAAATTTTTAACATTTCACGTGAAATTTTCAAAGCAAGAAATTTCCAAAAATTTTGTCACAAAAAAGTTTTACGAAAAATTAAAATAATTTCAAATTTTCATAAAAAATTAAACAAAAAATTCTTCGAACTTTCATTTAGGAATTAAAAAAAAAAATGTAGTTTTCGAACTAAATTTTGAGTTTTTCAAAAATTTGGAATTTTTAAAAATTGCATGTAACAAAAAATTTTATCGATAAATACAATTAATTTCAACAATTTGTTTTGAAAATTTTATAAATTTTGCATATGAAACACAAAAACTAAATTAATTTCGAAATTTCACCGAACAAAAAAAATTTAGTCGAAATTAATTTTGAAATTTTCGAAAAAAGGAATTTTTAAAAATTTACACAATATTATTCACCGAAACTCACATTCAATAATTTTATGCTCAAGTGAAATCCACTAATATTCCATTACAACAACTTCAGAGTAATTGGCAGTATTTGTTTCTCACTACACCCGCTTTTCGAATGTATTCTTCTCTAAATAAATAACATAAATATTACACTTGATCCTTACAGCAAGGACCTTCTAGCGCGCACACACAGACAAACACACGTCACGGCAGTGTTGCTCCAACTAATTCTATAAGCACAAGTACACCAACACAAACACACAGCACTATTCTATAGACGCTTCGATTTCGAAAACTTTTCCGATTTGAACGCGACGACCGCAAGTGTCCAACTGATTTCAAAATCTCCGCCGTAACGAACTTAAATGAAAACGATCGCCGCTGTGCCGCTGCGTGTGTATGTGTTGGTGTGCAGTGAACTGTGTGCGTCTGGCTGAATGCTGATCGCTGAGCTGAGAACTCGACGAAGCCGAAAGTAATTCTACTCATAGACAGCTAAAAACAAAAATACAACAACAACAAAAGCAATAGAATAATACGACAGCAAAAACAGCACAATAATACAGCAATAAAAGCAACAACAACAAGCACAACAACTTGCTATGAAAACAAAAGAAAAGACAATAAAATAAAACATAAATGCGCTGAGACAGTTTTTGGCCGGCAGCCGCATCGATGACGTAGCCGTCGTCGTGCGATACACGAGACAAGTCGTCAGACGAGGCGTATGCGGTTTTGTTGATGAGGTTATTAAGTCATCAGTGACAACAGATTTGGTTGCGACGAACGTGCTTTGTGAGTGTGTGTGTGTTTGTAGCCATGCATGTGTGTGTGTGTATGTATATTTATGTGCTTTTCGATTTTTGTGCGTTTCAAATTTGGTTTTCCGAGAATTGAATGTAAATATTATTTTTTGAAGTGATCTATTTAATCAATTGAACGACTATCAGTTAATTATTAAATCATTCATGCTTATCACCGTGGCTTATCACTCGGCAAAATTGTTTACTGCTTGCTTATATGCTGGAATTTATAACTTTTTTATATAAAGTAAATCGAAAAAGCGCCAAAATAGAATTTCCCAAGGGGATTTTTTTTTTGCTCACGCCGCATTTGATTTTGATTTATTTGTTGTAAATATTTTTAAATATTATTTTTAAGGTTAAAAGAACGAAATAGAATTAAAGTTAAATAAGTTTGTTTAATAATTTTGATATACATAAGTGTTTAATAAATTAAAATACTTTTTTATCATTTTTTTTACTCTTCTTTTTAATTTTGTTTCTTAATAAATATTTACTAAAAAAATTTTAAAATAATTTTTATAAAAAAAAATAAAAAATCACACACCTGTTTTCAAAAATCTACACTTAAGCGCCTTAAATCTCATTTACGCCTATAAATTCTCAGAAAAAAATTAATAATTTTAGCAAAATCAATAAATATTAACATACATAAATGCGTACATATATACGCCGCTTCCGTTCTGCATGCAAAAATATGTGATTCATATTTGGCGAATTTTGAATGAATTTGAAATGTTTACTTAAAACCGGTTTTTAATTTTTTATTTTAATAACTAGCTGTTGATATTTATTGTGTTGCTATTTATTATGTTGTTTATATTTATTTTCATTGTTTTATTTTTGCTTTTCGTTTCTACTGAATTTACGCATGCGTTGCGGTTTCGCTACTTAACGACCTTTTAAGGTTAAATGGTTTAAGCGGCATTTCTAGAACGGTTTTTTTAATGCAAAAAAGGTAAAAAAGATGCGATGGATTTCCACTTTTTTGGCATTTCCGACCACAAAATGTTCACTAACTTCTTCTCTTATCATATAGTAATAATTGAAATCTGCGGTTCTTTCACACGTTTGAAGAACAAACAGGATATAAGAATGTTTCGACGTAATTTACCATATGAAGCATCATTTAGTTCTAATATTCATTTATGTATAAGTAATAATTGTTTGAAAACTTTTAGCAATAGGGGGATTTTTTTATTATATTATTTAATTTTTTATGAGCTGATTTTTTGTAAACGCCACCAAAGTTATTATTTACGAAAGTCCAAACCCATTCCCTAACTCAAAACTTCGTTGGGTTTCCCAGTCTTGTTTGTAATTTTATAATTCTCAAGGGCGTTCTAACCCTAATGATTGTTAATTTGTAAACAAACCTAAGTTCGGCCGACATGTCCTGGAGAAATGTACATTTCCTAAAAAACATCATATAAAAATAATTTTTTTATTAGCCTTTTCTAAGAACGATCATCCACTCACTCATAATTTCGACGAGTCTCTCAATATTAATTTTAACACCAGTAGACATTGTTGTAACTTTCTAAAGATATCTAGCTTTAATAATCGTTAATTTGTAAAATAAACTAAGTTCAACCTACATGTTCTGGAGAAATTAATATTTTTTATAAAACAGAATATAAAAATATTTCGAATAATTCAGCGGTGAAAATATAGCGAACATCTTTTCGTCAAAATATGAATGTAACTGTGAAAATTTCTAGAAATAAGAGAATTTTAGAACAAGCTGTTTCCATTTCCAGAGAAATTTTTCTTGGTCATGCAGTTTTTCGTCAAACCTTTAATCTTTTATAAGTTGCCGTATTTGTCGAACTACAAAATTTTCCATCTTTAATTTTGGTATCGCTAAGTTTGCGGAATTCCTCTATCAGGAATCACTATCATATCACAGCTAATCTAGGCATAGGTTTTTCCAATTTTTTATCACACCTAGATTTTTGAGCAATGCTGGTAAGACAGTACCATCAGGGCTGAAGGGAGTGACTTATGCTTGAGTCACACTTTTTTTGTATAGTAATTTTTTATATACCTCATGTCCCATTCGCAAAAGAAATAGCAAAATTCGGTGTAACTAAGCTGTAGTCTAAGCAAAAGTGCTTTGACTTTGGAATCACCACAATTTTTCAGTAAGAAATCTCATATTTTCTTAAGTCTCTTTTGTATCAGAATCATGAGCAACCAACCCTGAAGAAAGTCCCACAACTACACATCAATGTTTGTGGTTTTTGTATTTTCTGCAGGTTACATAGAGCAATGAATGCAATATTCAGTGGATATCTAATGAAAGCGCCCAATTTGCAACTGACCAACAACAAAACACATTTTGTTCTGTTTCATTAAAAATAAAAAAGTTTAACATATTTTTAAACAAAAATTATATTTACATTGTTTGAAATTTTATTTAATGTTTTTTTTTGCCCACAAAACAGATTAGCTCACGTCCACATAAGGAGTAGAATGTTCTTTCTCGCTCATTGCTAAGTTTGTCCACATAAATTCCCATCTACTTATTTAGCGATAAGATCTTAATTTTTTATAATTGTTGATTGAAATACATATCACGTATGCCGAATACGAGTAATAATATTTCAGACGATATAAAAATCGCTTTTACCGAAAAAGCGTAAAGTATTATGGGGTTTTCTCGTTTTAATATTTAATATATGTATATATAAAATAATAGATGCATTTCCAAAGTATACACCATTTAGGAATGGGAGAACAAAAATTTAAGTCAAATTATGGTTTTGTTATCAAATTTGCTTATTATTTACTAAAAGAGATTGCAAATAAAATGTATCTAACAAAAAAAATCCTAAAAAACAAATATATTTTCATACATATTGTCGAGGTTTATCAACCGATCCCTGTTAGATTACTACCAATTGGAACGGAAGAGTTTGTAATCAGCAAATGGGCCTCTGAAAGCATTTCATATCGAAAATTCGGTCTCATGAAGTCACATCGTTTATAGTTTCGATGCTTGTCAAGCACTTAGTACTCGTACTAAAAAATTCGCTTCCTTGTTAGGACATAAAATTAATAGCAAAGAGCATAGAGTTTTCTAATATATAGAATAAGAACACAGTACTGCATTCACTCTGCCAATGTGTGGCGTCAAGACTACAATTGTGCAACCATAAACTGAATTTTATTAAAAAATTACTTTTGCATTTCAATTATAATTTTTTTATCAAACGACGCCAACAATGAAAAATGTTTTTACAACATTTTGCGAAATTGATGACAAATAAATGCGCAAACATTTGAATATGGATATATATCTTGAGCCTTAATGTACATATATATAATATGCTATTCATATGACTTGTTTTTTGATGAACGCATTAGACGCTAAAACACACACACAAGCACACAGCTGCATCGCACCGGCAGCGGCATTACGGACACACCCACACAATATGTGGCGATTTGCTTAATTTCGAAGGCAGTTCCGTTTGGTAATGATCTTTACTTCATGAAAATATATCAAAGCGCATGCAAACACAAAAGCTACACATACATGCATACATATATACATATACATATATATATATATACAAACATTCATCTGTGCAATTATTGGCATTACAATTCTTGGCGGAGGTGGCACACAAATGTGACCGCTGGTATATAAGTATAAATGTATGTTTGTATATTGTTTTCATATGTTTGTATGAGCATTCTACTTGACGGATGATTCAGCGCAACAAATTGTTGTAATCCCTTGCACTACATCTTACAATAAGAATGAAATAGACTACACTTAGATGATAGCTTCATAGCTTTTCGAGAGCTTCTACAATATTTTGCATATAATTATTACTGTTATGTTGCTTGCATACAAATTTTGATGAATTTCCAAATGAAGATGCAAGCATTTAACGTTAAAAAAATTATAATTAAAAAAATAATATATTCGACATTCGAATTGTCAACAAATACGATTTCCTTAGCAGAAGACTACAGGTCCGGGTGTAGATCCAAGAATTATGTGCAAAGTGCGGCTAATTTTCTTCTCTTTTTTTGCTATTTTGAATTTATTGTTTGCGGTTCGCGTTCATCTTGTTAGCGAGTCTGTTTGATGTTTGGAAAAATAAAAAAAAGATATGTACATACATATATAAAAGGCGGCGCTCGTTGAAGAAAAAGACAAAAAAAAATATGAGAAAAGAAAAGGAAACCCCCAACCTGGATTTTTGGCCATACAGCAGAACAAGCATTTATCTACATACATACATACATACAGGCGTATTTATAACCAATTCGACATACGCATAAGTACAGTTTCGGCAAAAATAATAGACACAAGCTGTTTGCTTGGTTAATTTTTTTTACACGTATGTATGTAAAAGGGAAACAACACATTTTTTCTTAAATTTTCTATTAACAAAATGCTTCCGACTAGTTTTTTTAAAAAACACCTATTCTCTTTTTTAGTATTCCCCACAAATGCTCTATTCGATTTTGGTTAGGGGACTGGGCAAGCCACTCCGTCACATTGATTTTCTTGTCCTGGAATAAGTTTTGGGTTAAGTACCATACACAAATTCCAATTTTGAGATCATTTCTTCCAAGGCATATGATACCATAACCTTTCTCCAGTTTATTAACGTCGTCAGGACCACACATTTTTTCTGCCATCCTGAACCGATTCCAAAAACGGAAAAGCATCCCCATCGTATAATAGGTCTTGCCTCTTCTACGTTTAACAGCTTTTATGAGAATTTTACGATTGAAGGCAGTATTTTATGCGCGTTCTACATATATTTTTCCATTAGATCCGAACAAATTAATTCTACTTTCATCAGACTACGTTAATACAATTTTAAGGGACTATGTTCTTCTTTGATAGTCCTTTTACGATAGATATATATATTTTTCTTAAAAAGTGGTACTTTCCTATCCTTCAAATCCTATTCAATTTGTCTTTTCTTATTAATACGGCTAAACCCTGAAGATTGCAAGGTATTCTTGAAGTTCTTTGAGGAAAAAAAATAAAATGCCATCGTAATTTTGGTATTTAGATCACTTTCTGCCCAGTTTCTTTATAGTGAACTGCAGAAAATATTTTTTTTATTTTGTTTTTGAGCTTTTCTATGATACTACGTTCCACAATGAATCTGCAGCCCGCTCTGAATATAAAGGCCGCACGAATAACGAATTTTCACAAAATTTGATAATTTTTCTTACTTTAATAGTATAAGCTAAACTTACTTGAAAGTATTTAATCTAAACTTCTCTTTACGAAACGGAACGAAAAATATTTCCAGAATTGTGTTTTTGTTTCTATTATTTTATCCAACAACGTACGTCGTTCTTTTCTTCAGCCACACACTGTTCTCTATAATTGGTCACCCTTTGTTAAGTTCTGTCTGCACATCATTAATTAGCGCAAATTATGCTTAATAGCTTAATTTTGCGTGACAAATGTGACAGGCATAGAACTAAAATAGTTCTAATAAAAAGTAATATTTTTGGCACAAAAGCTAGAAACTATAAAAAATACACGTGAATCATTACTCATACAAATCTGATGGTGCCAGCTATTAAATATTAAATTTTCAGGAATATATCTAAGCATATACATACAGAATAATATGCATATATATATGTATATATGCACATACTAGTATTTATCGAAATAAATATGAAAAAAAGTTTCTATCTATAAATCTATGTACATATCGTCACCTGAAATGCAAATTAACGTAACAACATTTTCAGAAATTTACAGTGGCATGAATGAAACACGGAATAAAATGGAACATGAGTGAAACAAAATATTAATATTGGTTAAAACTGGTTTATATATGACCGCAGAACCAGAAAAATGTTGAACATATTTAAAATTATGTATATAATTTGAAGTAGTGAAGCGTAATCAATAAGACACTCAATTTCGAATTTTTTGATGATACGTTATTTTGCATTTCAGGTGACGATATATATGTATATCTATATATCTCTTTGTATATAGCCAATCATTTTAAATTTTCCATAGACCACGGCATGTGAACTCAATCATAAAGATATATGTATTGTTGTTGTCAACATCAATGAAAATATATTGCTTTGATGAAGGCAGCAAATGTCACAAATGTTATTTTATATCTTTTTTTTATCTAACAAAGATTCGCAGCTTTTAACCCTGCGGGAAAAACACTGAGTCTCACCGATCCGAAAGGTGAATAGCAAACCGCTCTCTAATATAATAATAAATCAGACAACGTAGCTTTACCATGCTACTTATGCGAGCAGAAAGGTATGGAAAAGAAAGATGAAAAGGTCTCAACAAATGAAGGCCTTCCCACCCAAGAAACGCCGTTATGAAAAAGCAAACTTCACAAAGAAGTTTAAGGGTAATCTCACCACTGAAGCTGCCCGTAATGATTCCACTCTTGACCTACTACTGAGGGACCGCGCAATTTAGTAGTACACTAACTGCTCGAAAACATCGGAAGGCATTGGTGCAGGCATTGCAAGACCATGGACCAAACTTCCATATCATGAAATGTTTTCCGAGCTTATTTCAAACAGAGGTATTTGCCTTTAGTCGGTGTGCAGAAATAAATATCCCACGTAACTTTCGTAATTAACATATCGCCAAACTTAGCTATAGACAAGTGGTACTTAAAGCGATCTCAGCCTATGAGATCAAATAGCTAGAGGTGCAGGAGTGCATAGAACACCTGAATATCAGTTTGCAAACATAAAAAGTGTAGCCGAGTTATGAGGAACTCGCCTGTTTTGTTGTGGCTTATAGGTTGGTGGAACCTGAACCTAGTAGTTCCCATACCATAAAGAAACTGCTTCGCAATGAGGAAAAAGTAAGCAGAGTTACAACGTAACAAGGTTGATGACCCCATGATAAACTTCTTCAGAGGCAAATTCTGTGTTCTAGACACATTTTGAAGTCGGCACTGCAGGCTCAAGAAGCAACTGTCCAACATGAACTCTTTTGAAAACTCCCGGTTTAGCGACATGAAACCGGAAATTCCTGAGCATGCGATAGAGGGGACGGCACAATAGACCATAAGTCGAGGTGCAAATCTTAATTAAATTTGATTAAGTATATACTAAATATCCAACCTAGCTCACAAATAGAGATGTTTACAGATATGAAAATCAGTTTTCATTTAAGAAGAATCAGGCAAACTCATTTTTGAATGATACAAAGTCAATGCTCGACGCTCAGCTTAGCCTAAATACGAGTACGCTGTAAAAATGTGACGAAAGAATATAAAAAAACGGATATGTTCTGTTAAAGCTTATCACCTTCGTTCGCTTCGACGTTTTATGTTACTCACATTTAGAATGCAATATTGATTAACTAAACTCAACTTTATGGAAGCTGTCAGTAGAAGAGCGGTCTTAAATCCCGATTTGTATCAATTATTAATGAATATGCGCACTTTAGGTATATAAAATAAAGATCTTGTTAGAAACGAATTAAAGCTCAGTCCATTGATTCGAATTTCTATTAATAACCTTTTTATCAGCACGCCGAGTACGCATTGCTTCATAAACGAAAAAAAAAATACAAAATTGATTTGAGGTCGTTGAAAAAATTGATAATTTGGAAGATTAAAATCATAAATGGAACTATTTACAAGGCGATAATTTGGTGAAACTGAAAACAAGCAATACATTGTGGCTTGAAAGTATGTGTACATGAGAATTGAAAGCCGCCTGAAGCCAACGCCAAAAGCATCAACTAACACTCAGGGTCCTTGAAAGCTTTGGAAACAACAATTACATCGAATAAAAAATTAAAAAAATGGCAGCAGAAAAAATTATGCTGAAAATTCGGAAAGGCTAGTTAAACAATAAATAAATTACGATTCGATTAACTGTTGTTATATCAGAAATTCCCAAAAACATGGAGCATATAAAAGTTTCAAATTGTGGAGAAAGTGCACTCACACTTTCTGGCTATGACGCCCAAAAAAAAACCAGTATATCTTCGTATCACATTCTTTCGAAACATTTCCATCTTAATTCCTCAAAGTTCAAATGATTTTAGCTCTAAAATCTTGAGGTCAAAATTCGCCAGGTTCTTACTTTTTTTCTTATTATCAGATAGAAAAGAACATTTTCTAAAATACTCAAAGAAGGAAGTGTTGCTTCGACGAAAAATCTAGAGTGACCACTGGTTTCTGTAGCAGGTTAAACTTCTACTTATCCAGAATCGACCATATATGTGTACGTCCAACATGCAATGAATCCTCGCATAACACTAACCATTTCTTTGCATGCCATACGAACGCCACTCATCTAACAACCTTCTTTCTATATGGTAAAAACCGCCGAAACAGCTCATGTCGTGGAACTACCGCCATCGAATCGGAAGTCATAAGAGACGCTTTCGTAGAACATTCCATTTCCAACAAAATCTATGTAACGAAACATTTTTCCAGTTTTAAACCTTCTGTTACAATTAAGAGTTCATAATTAGAGATACTTTCTTAGAGGGGTCTAAGAACCAATTTTTCAGAGTACCAAGCAAGTGAAAAAATCATTTTTTACCCACCCTACTACATGTGTACCTTTACTGAATCCAATACAATTTTTTTGCTTTTTGTTAAGCCACAACAATGCCGGTCCACCCACTAGCCAGAGCCGGCTGATTCCATGTGACAATTTGACAGCTTTAGTGTCAGTCATTATCAATATTCTAATGACTTGACAGCCCGGCAATTCTTCACAGGCATTTAACAAAGCATGTATGTATGTATGTACACATGTATGTATATGTTTGTACATATATATGTACAGTTTTGTGTGTGTGCGTGTGGATGCACCACCCTCACTCTTGCATTCACACAGTTTCCACTTTGTTGTACATTTTTGCTCAATAAATCACTGGTGCACGAATATCGGTGAGCACTGACAGTGTCAACCGTAATAACAGCAACAATAAACAATAAAGTAAACATTACAACAAACATATGGAGGCTTGAAGACAGCACTTGATTCTAAATATAGCTGCGGATCTAAGCGGATCTTCACGAAGCAAAAAGCGATTGCGAATATAAATTAAATCACAAGGTGAAAACAAGAAAAAATTAAATAATTAAAAGTCAGAAACAACAAATTATGACGTATATTGTTTATGTTGTGACACACCGTCAGCAATGGGTAAAACATAACGTTCATAGAAGACTTAAAGAACGCAACGTCACTCAAACCAACATACATACATACAACCTCTGCGGAATTCCAGCAAATTAAACCGAATTTCTGAATAGTAACTGCATTTTGTTTATTTGCTTTGTTATTAAGCTGGTTTTTATTCATTCATGCGTACTGTTCACACTAATGAGTCACTAACCAGTCAACAAGTCACAAACTGCTCGATCCATTGAGAATAATCGTTGATACTTAATAAACGACTGTTACTTTTTGAAATGTAAATTAGTCTATTATAAATCATCCGCAACAAAAAGGTGCAAAAACGTAAATTAAACGTTTAATAAAAGTTGTTTTTAATAGCAAGAGATGCTGCGAGATCGTTTTGCGCTTTTTAACGAGGAGTAATAATCTGGCGCTTACACCTGGCCTCACATGACTCGAAGGTCAAAGGTAGTATAGAGCATTTTTGGATTATTTATCTTATAAGATTCACTATCATAGACTTTAATATTAAGTTCGAGATTGTAAAACTTCGTTCAGTTGATAGGAATTGGAACAAAAAAGTAACCCATAACCGAAAATTTTCCTCAAGAATAGTAGATTGACTTCAGTTTTAACACTACAGGGAACAAATATAACCAATTACTACCAAATATGTATTAAAGTCAGTTTTAAGGGGATTAAAGTTTTTGGAGCCGATTAAAATAAGTTGATATATTATTACAAATTACTTCAATGTATCTCCGAAACTATTTGCCGGAAGAACTAAAATTTTTGGATAATAATAATAATATTTTTAATACCCTGATACCCTGATATGATCCCGAAATTTCAAGGCAATCGCAATAAAAGTGTAGGGGATAGAATGTTTGAGAGAGCGGCCCGTCAGGCCTGACCGATCGGCTGCTTCAATCTTTCGTCGTTTTTCAGAAACATCGTTTTCAAAGTCGGTGGTCTCGATTTGTCTGAAAGTAGTGAAGCGATTTTTTTGAAAATTTCTAGTTATTTCGTGGTTAAACTCAGAATTTTTTTATTACAATAATTAATTTCAAGGCAACTTGTTATAAAAAATAGACCTAAAATTATGCTGTTTTGTTTGCAATCAATTTTTTTTTTAATCCCTTTATTAATCATGGATGAGTGGAGTTATCAACATCTTCTCCGACTCTCTCGCAGTGAATGGCGCACTTATGAGTCAAACCAATGCTTACAAAGAGCTCGGGTTGCCACAATAATCCTTGCGCAACTTCTACTTATCCAGAATCAACCACGACATTGCAAATATGAACATGTACGTCAAGCATGCAACAAATCCCCGTATGACATTACCATTTTTTTGCATGTCCAACGAACGCCTCTCCTCTAGCAACCTTCTCCCGTCGGAACCTGTCGAAAAAGCTCGTTTCCTGGACCAAACGCTAGATGATTTTTTGATAACCAACCTAAATCAACCAAGAGCGGATGGGATAACTGCTGCAATAACAGTATGATATTCAAAAAATTCCTGTCAATTCAGTTACAACAAAAACATGCATTAAAGTCACGTTCAATATTCGAGATTAAACAATTTCTCACCTTCAAGGTAATTAATTGCACAACAACAATTAGCAAAGCAACAGCAACTATCATTTAAAAATCCCTCGCAATTTTAAAACAGAACTCTACAATTCCTCAATTTGTTAAATTGCCTCTTTACTTTTGTTCTGTCTTATCTTTTTCGCACAGGCCTATCGCTTTCTGCTTTACCCACACTCTTTCGTAAATATTTACGAAAATGGTCAGAAGCAATAAGGATGCCACTTTTCTAATTGGCAACATGAATTCAAAAAATACATCTATGCAAAAAATACAATTACCTAATGCATTCACTATAACCTAATAGGGGTATTCTCTTGCTCTTGCAAGATTGCAGATTGCAAAAATACTACACCGAAATATACAAGGGCAAGAGAGCACCCATTGCAGAATCTAGTGATATATGAGCGACTGATTCAGTCAATTTATTGTAAATGACTATTGTGCATAGCTATTGTGAATTGGCACACCTTCTGCATACATTTTTAACAAAAAAAAACTGTAACAAAACTTTATAATTTATATAGAAATTATAAAATATAATTAAAATTTACCTTTCTCAACAATTTAACGACGTAATATGTCTTTATGTAAAATGGCAACTACAACAGGGTTGCAATTTTATTTTTGCGTGACATTGCACGCTAATATACACGGGTTTTGGTCTGACATATTTCACAGCCCTTGCAAATATTTTTCTGCGTGTGTTTGTTGTTGTGCCGTTGTAAATTTGCAATGCTTGCACCGTGCACCGGGTTTTGCAAGAGCAAGAGAATACCCCTAATATTTTTACAAAAGCAAATTGCAATTTAGTTGTATGAGTTAAATTATATATTTGTAATGCAATTTAAAACAATTAAATGAAATCTAAATAATAAATTTTACAGTACCCTCGCCTGTCATTCATGCAGTGTGGCAACAACGGAAGCAGAGCAAAAATACACGTCATGGACTTAGTAAAAGGAAAGTTGCAGACACAAATACAAACAGTTATAGTGGAGGTGAGTGCCAACTATTTAGCAAAATTGCTATTTTTTACAAATTGCTTATATTCTAAACCATACAATTTTCAGCTCAAAGATGACATTTACGGAAACCATAACGGGACGGAAAACGAACGATCGCAGAAAGTGTGTAAAACAAAAATATTTCCAATTTTAGTTGGCTAAAGTAGCCAAACATTCGCAAATACCAACAAAGACAACTTAGAAATGGATAATGAGACAGTGCCAGCTGTTGGGCCCACAACTAGAAAGCGCAGCAGTTGTGAGCCCTACGAAAAAACACTTTGCAACTTCGACACTGTAAGCACAAAGCATAACATGAATCAAGCCACCATTGCCGCCATACGCAACGAGGCACTATTGCAGCTACAGCAACACCAACAGTTGGCACGCGCTTCCATGCTTTATGTTAGCTTTGTAAACCTCTGCATATTCATAGCAGGTACGAGTGTAGCTTTCATACTCTACGAATTCTTGCATATCAATCCATATGGCGTGTTGCGACAGGCAAACAAACAATTGCAACACCTGCCTGACAATCATTTTCTACAAACGCGCGATGATTTCGCTGTTTACGCAGCGCCAGGCACGGGCGCGCTGGACTTGGATGCGCTCAAAGATTTGTATGTTAGTGCGAAAGATGAAGAGAGTGGGCGTGCTTCAGCAACCAATATGAAAGAGGCCTTAGACTCTTTGAAATTGGCAACGGAAATGCGCGCCTTGGGTAAAGGTGAGAAGGCGCAGCGTTTGTATGAGCATGCTTTCGCATTGGCGCCAAAGCATCCTGAAGTTTTGCTGCGCTACGGCGAATATCTGGAACATAGTCAACGCGATATTGTGCTGGCGGATCAATATTATTTTCAGGTAATAACTAAAACTCAAAATTTAGGGCTACCTTAATTTAATTTTGTTTTGAACCGTAGGCACTGATGCTAAACCCCACTAACACAGAAGCGGTGGCTAATCGTCAGCGCACCGCTGGCATTGTGCAATCCATTGACGAACGCAAGCTGGAGTTGCTTGACTTGAAGCGTGACGCACTTTCTGCAGTGCACGAATCGAACGCGGCACTGCGACGCGCGAAAAAAGAGGCTTATTTCCAACATATCTATCACTCGGTGGGCATTGAGGGCAACACAATGACTTTGGCGCAAACGCGTTCTATTTTGGAGACACGTATGGCTATCGACGGCAAATCAATCGATGAGCACAATGAAATTCTTGGTCTGGATTTAGCTATGAAGTACATCAATGCAAGTTTGGTCAACAAGTAAGTCGGTTTTTTTAGAAAGAGTTTTGTAGACAATTAAAACGCATAAATAAAATAATTAATATATTCCTGCTTTTTCATTTCTAGAATTGAGATAACCTTAAAGGATATATTAGAAATACATAGAAGGGTGCTGGGTCATGTTGATCCTATCGAGGGTGGCGAATTTCGTCGTACGCAAGTGTATGTAGGCGGTCATGTGCCGCCCGGCCCTGGCGATTTGGCAGTGCTAATGCAGCATTTCGAGCACTGGCTGAATGCGGAGCAAACGGTTTCATTGCATCCAGTCAAGTAAGTAAACAGACGGAAATTTTAGTAATTATAGTTAGTGACTTTAATGACTTCTACGCTAGTTTAATTTGCTTAATGTAGCGCAACAGATTTTTATTGCTAACTTATTTGCAAAAATATGAATGGTTTTTATTACTCCACAGACATGCGGCCTTGGCTCACTACAAGCTGGTGCACATACACCCCTTTATCGATGGCAACGGCCGCACATCGCGTCTACTTATGAACGCTTTGCTGATGCGCGCAGGCTATCCGCCCATTATAATACCAAAGCAGCAGCGGTTAGTACATATTAACAAGTAATTACATAAGTGTGCCCATTAACTATAAAATTGCATGCATTTATTCAACAGGCACAAATACTATCAGTTTCTGCAAGTGGCAAACGAAGGCGATATACGCCCCTTCGTGCGCTTCATTGCCGATTGCACTGAGAAGACGCTCGATCTGTACCTGTGGGCGACGAGCGATCTGCCGCAGCAGATACCGATGTTGGCGCAAACCGAACACGAACTGGCCTACGTGGATAAGTTGGTGACACCGTCGGGTGAAACTGCGACGAACCGTGGATCTACAACGCCCATAGCAGATAAATTCGAATCAGGTTCCGGCGAAATTCCTTAACATTTCATGAAGTTGTTGTTATTACTGTATGCCATAGATTTTAGCGGCCAAAGCAGGGTCGCGGATGTATTAATTTAAGTGTAGGTTGCATATGCGGGATAATTAGTGTAAATGAAAGATATTTTGTTTTAGGGTGTGAAAATCCTGTGTAATTGTTTGTTGTTAGTACATATGTACATATTTAATACATATTTATGTAGTAGTAGATATGCAACACTTGACTGTGATCTGTTAGAAGTGTGTGGGGTTTATGATAAAACTTGGCATATCGCTCCGCTATGTGAGCCAAAGCTGCTGTGTCATGATATTCTTTTATTATTATTTTTTTTTTTTGTATTTGTATTTAAACTACCAAATTGTAAAGCAAAAAACATATTTTAAAATTTTTACTAGTGATGGTGCTCCAAAATTCCCGGCAGCGGTTTTGTGCGCGTAGACAATTTAAAAGCAACAATGCCAAATAGTGACATTTTCAAAACGTACGGCACTGCCAAAACGTAAACGATAACCAAAAAGTAACATGACTTTCAATAACAATTTACAACAATGTATGTATATATTTTGTATATAAAAATTTAAGCATTAAAACAACAAATCGGTTTGTAAGTATGTATGCCAACAACAAAGCGTAACTTTGTTGCATACACAGTCATAAGTCCTAAGTAGGGCTCCCTCTATCATAAAGCACAAATAATTTATAAATATGTTTATATGTGTGACATTTGTAAAAAACAGACAACTATTGAAAGCACAAATTGCTAGCTATTGGTTACTTAAATTCTAATGATATTTTCTATACTCGTATATTGTGCAACGACAAAGAATAAAATTATTGCAATGGAATAAAAATGATTGTATCAAAATTCACAACTAAGTACACAACTAAATTTATGCACATGCAGGTCCCTACAACTTCGATTTCTGCAGGTAGTCTTTGTAGGTTACTTCACGCCACCAGCTCGGGCGTTCGAACACCTCGGGCGCCTGCACGATGGCGCGCTGCAGATGCTGGTAAATCTGCAAAGCACAACAAAACACATAACTACCAATTCCAGACAATATTTTTACAGTTACACTTACATTGCCATCGCTCATGCCGAGTGGCGAGTTGAGTATGAAGTCTGTTGGAGCAATCGCATCGATCAGCGATATGGCCTCGTCCTTCAGCAGCGGCAACAGCGCCAAAATGCCCTCATGGTAGAGCTCCACATGCGCCCTATCCTGGAAGTAGCCGCCTTGATAGTAGATGCCGATGTACTTCGTGACCAAATCGGCGCCGTAGAACGACAACAGCTGCGCAAGCACATTTTTCTCATTCGACGGCGGCAAGTTGTTGACAAAGCGATGGAACACATAGTAGATTGTGCGCTGTTGGCAAAACATATTTAAAATTCATAATCAATTTATTGCCGCGTGCGCTTACCTGTGCATAGATAAGGGAGACTTGCTGTGCGTTGAAGACCTGTATGTTGTTGCGTGTCTCAAAGGCGTCTTGACCATGCTTGCGTAAGTTTTCGTAGCGTTGCACTGTTCTATCCAGCTGAAAGGCAAGCAGCCAATCCAAAGCCTTTAAGAGATCTGCAAGTAGTACGCAGTAGATCTACAAGACTGCAATCACTCAAAAATAACTACTCACTGTCTGGCTGCAACGCTTCCTGCGCGCTGCGCTCGGTCGCCGTTGTACGCAATATCACGTCCATATCTTTCAAGAAGACAACAGTACCCAATGGTGAGATCTCCTCGAAATTGGCATTACTGCGTCGCAGACTTATTAGCCAGTTGGAGGCCTGCTGTATAAGCGTATTATTCTCTCCTTCATACGTACAATTAGCGTCGTTGACGTTGCGCAGCTCACCCAAGCCGGCCAGCTTCAAGTAGCCATGACCACCGCATGCTTCGCGGCATTCTTGTATACCATCGCGCGCCGCCCAAGTGCAGACCGGCTTGGCGGCCGAGGACATGGCATGTATTTCCATGCCTTTGTTGCTGGTGTCTTCGCCCAAAACGGTGCGGAAGGTCAAATCTACATTTTCTGTACCGATCCACATGGAGAATATACGTAACGCATAGGCGGTGGCCAAGTGTGGTATTAGGCGATATTGCTGTGACTGATATTCGATTACAGGCCACTCTTCGTTACTTTCTTCAGGGCCGAATTGCTTGCGACATGCGGAGTAGCGTGTGGCGATTGTTATAGCTTTGCTGAGCGCGACATAAGCTAAAGAGCATATGTTCGCGCGTCCAGCCGAGAGTGCACCCAACGAGGCGCCCAAACGTTTGCGACTGTCCTTGATTTTGCTCACATAATTGCCTTGCTCATCGATATCACCGGTCTTCGAGAGCAAATTCTCACCGGGTATGCGATATTCGTTGAACATTACAAAGCTGGAAAAGAGATTTCATACAAAATACATGAATATCTTAAAATAAAAAGAAAAACTCTTATGCTCACCCATTATCTATGCCATTCAAGCCGACCTTCTCACCCAAATCTCCAACGGTCACACCAGGGAACGGCAGCAGCGTGCGCTCGTTACGTATTGGCACTAGGAAGGCATTCAGCCCCTGATATGTGTTGTCGGGCACATATAACTGTGCATATAAGATGACGTGTGTACATGTCTTGCCCAAATTACCGACCCAACACTTGGCAGCCTCAAAGTCGGGTGTGTGTATAATGAACTCACGCGTCTTTGGATCATAGGTGGCGCGTGTGCGCATGCCACGTGCATTGGTGCCGTGTGAGATTTCCGTAAGCGCAAAAGCGCCTATAATTTCATTATTTGCAATTTTCGCGGCATACTTAGACAAACGCTCAGTGCCCAGCGAGAGAATTGTGCTGGGGAACATGCCATTCGAGAGCGAATACTTGACGGCAAAGCTGAACTCATACGAGAACATGGCCTGTGCAAAAGCCAGTGAGAGCTGAGGCGCATTGACGTACTGCAAACGATAAAGAAATGTGTTAATAACGGTATCTGAAGTGAAGATGGACTTTTTAGAATTTCACTAACTTCGCCTAATCCATAGAACTGCTTATCAGAGATTAAATGCCCGCGTTTATTCGCAAGTTGGCGTTGACGATCCATTGACGGGGTTTCCAAGTCATGTTGAAAGTCGGGATGTTTTTCCATGAAATTCCACATACGATGCTAAAAGAAATAATAAGATAAAAGCAAAGCTCAATGAAATTACAATTACAAATATATTTATAAATGCGATAAGTACCGGATCTAATCTTCAATGGGAATTATATAGTTTTTAAATTATTTCCTAAATAAAAAAAAAGTTCTAAGCCTAGAATTATAAGCATAAAGAATGAATATGACGAAAAAGACCAGAAATTATTTTACAATTATTTTCAAAATAAAAATGTATAAGCTTGGGAATTCATAGTAGTCTTTCGTGCATAAGTGAAAAGAAACCAAGAGAAGACAAAGAGGATCCTAAAGAAAATATGGGCACGAAAAACTGGAAATTCTTCTCGGCTGAGATTTGGGCGAGGGAATTTCTTTGTATGCACCGATATTTCTTTGTCGCATTTCGCTCAGTTCTTATGCATGTATATATGTATATCTATCTATAGATATGGTATTTTATCAAATAATGCCCAAAAAGCCTCAGTGATAAATTGATACGTTTTCCAGTACTTATACGAGTACGTATATATGTATGTATGTAATTTTTATTAAAGTTTTACTATTTTAAACTATAATTGGCTACCAACTACTCAGACTGTTCGAGCTTCTCCTAACCTTTATCATATTGGCATATTTACCTTTGTCTAAAAAACCGGTTAAAAAGTCATTATCTAGTTGATGTTACGTTATTTTACATTTTAGATAGCGGGATGTATTATATTTGAATTCAAATAGTAACTGGGAATCTACTTTCGGTTGGACTAACTTTTTAAATGGACCTCCCCATACATTAACCAATGTTAATCTACAGAATTTTATAACCGATCCGCGCAAACGACGCATAACACTCGAATAGTATTTCCTGTTGATAGTTTGGCCGATCGGAAGGCACCATACATCGATAATTGAAGAAAACTGTCAACATAACCTTGATTTTTGACCTGCTTTGATGTTTTTTTTCAACTTCGCTTCAACTTTGTCATGATATTCGGCCGATTGATAATCTGTTTCCGGGTTGTAAGCAGAGATGCAGGACTTATGGCCAATAATAATACGTTTCATGACATCCTCGTAGTCCCATAGCATTGTTTCACAGACGATAACTAGACGCCGTTTTTCGAAAGTGAGTAATTTTGGAACCAGTCGCGTTTTCACTTTTCTTAGGCCCAAATGATTCTTCAAAAAGGTTTCCACTAATTTCTCCGATATTCCAACGATGCCATTAAGATCTCTAACTGTTAATCGTCGATTCTCAAGCACCAATTTCTTTATTTTATTGACGTGTTGATCATCAGTTGATGTTGATGGCCCTCCTGGACGTGGTTCGTCGTCAACGCGTTCTCGACCCTCTTTGAATAATTTTTAACAATCAAAAACACTTTTTCGCGATAAACAACTATCAATGAAGGCCTTTTCCAACATTAAACACTAATAATTACACATTTAACACAGATGTCACTGACAGTCATATGAACCTGGGAAAAAAATTTCGTCGAATTATCTAAAGTCAATGTCGGTGGTAATTTTCATAGGCTCTCAATTAGGCTGTGGTTGAAACACTAACCAGTTTCTTAAAGATAGTAATTCTCTTCAATGATTAATTACCATCCAGTATCTTGTATATATTTTTCTTCCAATGATTTTATATCTTTTAGAATCCAGTGATGGAGTACTTTTAGTTACCCATAATGCTTGAAAATGCCATACTATTCATCTTTGTTGGTTATAAGAGCTTACTTTCTTATTTCTTTCTCTAGCCTAACAAAGTTCCGATCGGCTGGGAGAAAAATATGCCCTTTACAGGGAAAAATGTCTTTAAAATCTGGTGGAGAGTCGTTTGAAAGGTAAACCAGCAGCATGTGACTGCTTTTATACTGTTCACCACATCCATTGCCCAAAGCCTCAGTGGGGGAGGGCACAATGGACCATAGCTCGCAGTGCAAAGCCTCAATTTTATTATCTATTGAGTCAATTATTTTAAATAGTTGCAAACGTATATCGTGTATCGCGTTTTGAAAAGGTCAATATTAATATTAAATATTAATATAATAATACTATGAGTATCATTTTATGTTAGAAATTAAAAAGGTACATTTTTTTATTAAGTGTAAAAATATCCTATTTTGAAAAGAACATTCCTATTTATTGCCTTGATATCTATTCCGTCTATTTCGTTCTATTAGAACTATTTTATCTTGAGAATGAGTAAAATTTATTATTCATACTTATTTGATAATATCCACACACAAATATTTGTAAATAACTATATGTGTATTTTGCAATATAATAAGTACAACCCTGCAGGAACTTATGACTTCAACACTGAAAGTATTCATTGTCCTCAATAAATAAGCTCTTATATTTCTTATATTCTAAATGGCCATAAGCAAATGTAGATGTCACTAAAAAACAAAACAATCTCCCAAGTTTATCCAGTTATATACTTATATATAGTAAATACCATTTGCATAACAAAATTCTATTTAATAATAATAATAATATCTATTTTGTACCCAAAGCCTTTCTATCAAAAATAATAGACATCTCAAAGTGTTCGTTTAAGGCTGTAATCAATTCTGACGTTTTTGTGTTTGATATATCCCGTTTTTTAGTGATTTAGACTTTATCAGCCACATTTTAGAATAAAAAATTGAGAGTCCCAAGTTTATTTCCTTGGTTTTTTACGTTTGTCTCAACTATCAAACAATTTCCGGCTGACTAGCTGTTTATTTGTAATGAGGGTGTGAATTTCCGCAAGCAAAAAAAGTGTGTCAGCTTGTAAATAAGCGCTAATAAATACTGTTATCATAATTATGTATATCTATTGTTGTATGGGCTTTATTGAATGTAGGCTTCAGCACATGTTCAATGACTCGTATGTGACAACACACATTTGTCGTTGGAAGTAACGCAACTCAGTTAATGAATACATACCAATACATACATACATACATAACATACCAATAATATGTATGTATGTATATTATGTGTGAAATCATATTACTGATATATTGTCGTTATATAGTTCAAGCGTTATCTCTGATAGCTTGATTGCACTTTGTAATAGAAATATTGCAATTTAGGGCTGAACAGATTGTTAGGGAGGTGCATTTTGGAATGTTTTTGGTGCTAAAGTTCTCATAATAATAACTCTATCAACTAAATGTTGTACTATATTCAAGAGCTTACTTGATTACGAACAAATTATTCGCTCCTTCTGTTAGAATTAACAGAGTTCTGCTGGAGATTTTTCTTTTTTCTGATTTGCAAGCGGATATAACCTCTTGAAAAAGAAATATTTCTCAAAAAAAGTTCTTGAATAGTGTAATTAGGATAGGTCACTATTGCAGTAACAACAAAACACACGACTTGAACGGTTGTGTGGTTTCAAATATGAGCTTTGTATACTTTTAAACTTATGTAATGTGAAGCCACCGAATTCAATTAGCAATTCGTATTGAAAGCTTTTCAAATTGTTGTTTTATAGTATGGATTTGTAGAATGGACACTGAATGGTGTACGTATGTATACTTGTAGATACTTATATATTCATATACATCCACAATTGTGCATATGCCTGCAATCTGCTCACTAATATGATGACTAGCGTTGTTTATACATATGTAGGTAGGTGAAATCAGCTTACAATAGATACTGATAACCAACCTTATGATAATCGGAAAATAATTAACCACGAAGATTTATTACATTTACTAACACCACAGTTAGCCCCACTGTAGTTGTATTAGCGCGCCGCTGCTTGGTTTTAAACTTTGTACTGACCTTTGTACTCTGATCAAAGCAGCGTAAATTACTTTTAATGAATCAAGTGGATTGATTAATAATAATTCATATATTTCCAACTCGTGGCAAAAACTACACTCATTTCAACTAAGCAGTTTAATGTAGTTACTGATGCGAGAAATTTTAATTGCTTACATGCTCACCTTTAGTCGTATGTGCTCCTCACCCTCCAGAAGGACGTTCATGCGTTTGTAGCAAAATGTTGAGAGTTGCCGATATTTTGTCAATGGTCCAGTTTTGAAATCCGGGAAGATGATCTTGTCCTCATATATGTTTTCCGATTGCAGCTGCTCCGGTTCGACCTCACTGGGATTTTGTAAAATAGAAAATAACTTTGCAACTGTAGCCATAATTACGAAATATTTTCTTTGAATTAAAAAGACTAGACTAGACTGTGCGTGCGGCGCAAAGCTCGATTCAAGACTGGTTTAGTGGCCACTTTCGTTTGTGGAAGCAAATCATTGTATGTTTGCGAGCTGGTCAACGCTCTGTCGGCATTGAATGAGGCTCTTTTTTTTTGGACGCAAATTTATAGCGACTCTCACAAAATGCTTGCTTAAGGAAAGAGCGATCAAAATAAAAGCCAAAATTAAAACTGCACTTCGTGTGCGCTATTTTTAGTTGAAGATAGTATGAAGTTATTATTTATTTTTAACCCTTTTAAAAAGCATATACAGTGCTGAAGTTAATTATTGCATTTTTATGAAAAAATTATATTCAGTATCTGCATTATTATATTGTTGTGTATAATTTGTATAGGGCTTAAATTTTAAAGTTTAAGATAGTTGTTGTTTTTGCTAATTTGAATGTACGTCTGATAACATATGATAACCTTACAGTCTCTGTAGCCTTTAAGGAAACGCAGTTACTTACTTACATGTGTATAGTTTATATGTACATATATACAGACAATTTGTTTGCTATAATAGCACTGTCTCAAAACAACAAAAATTATTTCGAATTAAGAAAAGCGGGAACTACAAATATTACACAATTTTCTTCACAAATTTTATGATGTCCTGTCCTTTTATCAGAGATGAATTGAACGAAATTACCAAAATGGTGTCCGTGTACGGTCATTGGAACGTACTCATTCCCGGTTATAGAAATTGTTTTCGAGGCAGATTATAATAAATAAATGATAATAATAATGAAACTTGTCCAGTTATGGGAAATGGCCGGCTATGAGGACTGCCCGTAAAAGGGAACTTCACTGTATATTATTTTTTATTCATAATATTATTATTTGCTTAGTTTTTTTTAATTATTTTATTAGCACTGGTATTTGAATATTTTCATAATAAACGAACGTCGTAAATTTTAATTGCGCTTTCCCTCACTACACATTCCATCGCTCTAAACTAAAGCGCATAATGCCATTGCACTTACTTGTTATTCGTATTTGACACCATGTTGAACTTTCTACGCTCGCACAGCAATTAACGTTTAATGACAACCGCACAATTTCAGCAATGAACACCAACTGTGATCTAGACCCGAAAAAATATGTAGATAACTTATCAAAAACAGCGCACACCTTCCTTAATATCCGAAATAGATTACATGTATGTTTATACTTTGTACTTGTTAAAGCGACTTTATTTGTAATAAAATGGAGATAATCCTTTAACAGGAGTTAAGGCTCATATCAGTTTTACGGAAACTGGCGGCGAATACCTAGTAATCTACGAACTGTCGAAGTAAATTCGAGTAATAAATACTACCATTGAGCAGCTGCACAAAAACACACTAACTAGTGTTGAAAGATTCCTCTTTTAGCACACCTTCATTTGAAGTAGTAAAAAGTTAGCTTCTTCAAAGCATTTTCATACAAACAAAAATTATGGACAACAAATGCTTTTGCGAATTAATAATTGAATAATCCAAAGGTTAGAGATTAGTAATAGCTCCTCCTTATCTCTGTAATATGCAGGCGCGGTTGCTAATAATTTCCTCTTCTTTTTGTGTGGCAGTAGATACAAGCTTACGTGTCTGAGACAAATAGTTTATTTACTGTTGGTATTTGATTAGCTTCACTACTTGAATTCACTATTGATTGAATTTTACACGTTAACCCAGATTTCCGAACTACTCATTCAATGTTTTTGTTTGTGATATTTTATTGTTTTGTTTAGCAGCAACGGCTGTTGTGTGCGAAATGTCATTAACAGCTGATCGTGGTATTCACGAGCAAGACAAATACAAGTGATAATTTTTTATTGTAAATAAAGTGAAGTATTCTATGGAAGGTATTTTTATTGTAATTTGCAAAATTTTACTGTTTTGCTTCTGAATCGAGTATTTTTGCAAATAAAGATTGAAAAAATAAGGTTTAGAAAGCAGCTACTTTCATTTTCTCAAACATCAGTTGAATACTGTACTGTCCAACTTGAAAATAAGCTGTGTTAGATTTAACATGTTGCAAATGGGTATATTTTCAGTGAGGGTCCATAGTACTGTCCTTTTTAGAAGACTTTTTTCTTTTCTCGTATACAATTTGACGTCTTCTTATGTCTCAAATTAATGTTTAGGTTAGGTTAGAGGGCTGATCCCTCAACTAGGCGTTTTGTAATAGAAACTCATGTACTCCCGTCTCGAATCGGCGATTTATACTTGTTGGTAGTGGGAGTTTACTTTCTGAAGTGTTCGATTTAATGTTTGAATTAAAGTATGGTTATTTGAAATATTTAAAATATACCCACAAGTGATGCACTATGATTTTATTCACAAACATCAAGCCTAAAAGTAGGCAATTTTATTTTATTTTTATATTTTTTAACCCATGCAAGCCCAAAAAATGCTCGTTTCTTTTCAGTAAATATTATTTATTTATGCTTATACATTTAATTAACATGAAACATTTCTTAGAGTAATACTTTTTTGATATATGGTTCATAATTATTGTTTATGTTAGTTTGAGATTGGAAAAGTTTTGTTAGCTTTCGCCCAAAATACTCGTATAAGCTCAACTTGAGGAGCATATAAAACAGAATACATCAATTAACTTTTTCGCATGTGTGTATGTAATGATGTCTGCATGTGTATGTGTGTGTGTATGCGTATATAACTGTGTATTTGAAATTTTATGTTTCATTCAAAATAGAATTTACAGTTTCTCTTCCATCAAATGTGTTAGTGCCCTGTGGCTATATCAAAGTGCCGCCAGAAAATATCTACATTCTCAATTACATGCCGTTTTTCACTGAAATAAAGGTAGGTAACCAGTAGTCGGTAGTAATATCAGGAGTGCTTACATTTAGTTTTTTTTAAATAGAAATTTCGTTAATCGCAAATCAAAGGCAAACACTACTAATAGTCGTCTTAAATGCTATCGTTACAACTTTACTAATACTTTACTTTCATTACTGTGTCATCAGCGATTTTTCTTCTGCCAAGCTTACACACTTTCTTGCATTACTTTGCCACACTTTCGCCTGTCTGTTTATATAAAAAGCTAAAAAATTTGCATTTTTATTTATTAATTTATTTACTTACATATATAATGCTCATGCAGCCAGGTTGATGCCGGCAAAATTTACTAGCAAACTACATTTATATTTTTTTGTTTGTATGTATGTATGTCTACTTAAAAATTATTTTACTAGTTTTCGTTTTATACATATTTATGAACATATTTGTTTCGCATTTTTGCTGTACATATTTGTCTTATTTGTGTTTTGCTACATTTTTCTCAGCCGTCTCTGTTAATTGACACAAAATAAAAGTGTGAACTCTTAAGAAATATATGTTTATGTATTTTTATTAAGAATTAACCATATTTTTTATTTATTTTTTACAACCATTTGTTTGGGAGTTCAATAAAAAGCGTTTACTAACGTCACGACGCGTATGGTTTTTAGGTTATGTGCGAAGATTTTGAAATATTTCGATTTTTTCTTGATATTTGCTAATTAAAATAATTTTAAGAAACTTTTTTCAAGAAAAATTAATTTAAGAAATTTTAGAAAATATGAGAAAGATTTTTTTTTGCAGACATTAGGTATTAACCGCCTTACTGTAGCTATTCCATGTATCGCTACGAACTAAAATTTCTTGAAATAGTTGATTTTTCCATTAAAAACAGTCGCTACCGCGAAGAAGTGTGTTTTCTTTATGAACTATTGTTTTTGCGCTTACTGTGTTGTGCTTAACATACAAAATGAATGACAATTCCTTTGCTAAATTTTCTTCAAAAATAATTGCACTGCATTTGTTTATTATATTGTAAATCTTTTATTGTTTTGTATCGGCGTTATTTCGTAGTTTGTTGTAAGTTCTTCAAAAATATGTACGCGTCTGTAGGTAAATGTTATTGCACATTTCGATGCGGCTGTATTATTTTCGTAATATTTTATTGCATTCATGATTGTTTGCTACTGACAAATAATTATTGTACACGCTGTTATCGACTTATCGATGACATTATACTTTCAAAACAAATCAAAGGCGTTAATAAACTTACACTTCTTCTATTTGCTTTGCAGTCATTACAATTTTAGCTATAAAATTCGTTAATACAAAATTAAAATTGTTTAAAATTGCATTTTTTCGCCAACTCGCTCGCACATGACACGGCTGCTTTGGCTAAAAATATTCTTTACTCTATTAAAACGCTATTTAAAAGCCAAGTTCCGTTTTTCTTTTGATTTAAATTAAATTATAGCGTCTTTATGATTTTTTTTTTATTAAACTATTCATGCTTTCATATTAACATTATGTAACACTAAATTATATTATTTTGAGTTTAAAAACGAAAGTTAACTGTGTATTTATTTGCGCTACACATACGAGTACACTCGCATTTCCAACTCAATTCAATGTCTTCTCCATCAGCGAATTCGCCGCCATAATGCCATGTGCATGCACCTGCTCCTCACCTTTATGCTCCTGTTGCTGTTGCTTCCCCGCTGCTGTACTATCATCGGCCACCACCACACCATTGGCATGCTCCGCACGTGCTGCCGCACTGCTGCAGGCCGCGCCGTTGTTCGCTTCATATCATCGACTCTGACACGAGCTGGCAGCGGAGGATGATGAGAAACCGGATTGCAGGCTGGTCATGGAGCCTTTGTAGTTGGCCGAGCTGAGCACTTCGTAGAAGAAGTTCAATTGTGCGGGGCCTTCGGGGCCGCTTGACGGGCTGAACCACTGCATGATGTAGGAGTGCGTGTGGTGCATTACATGGGAACCCTGTGAGCCGAAGGAAAAAAAGTTATTAGTGAAAACACCACCCAGCTGTAACGAAGGGAGTGGCTACACACCTGCACACTTTCACGGTGTCGGCAAATGAGCGTTGGCTCCTCCTTAAAGTAGTGTTCGCCCTCCACGAAGTCGCTCATATCGAATATGGAAACAGAGGTGTCTAAGTGGCACGAAAAATCATTTGAGTTTATATACGTCGGAAGCACAGCACAGCTTTGTACTTACCAGTTTTTGGCGGCAGCTCTTTTGTGGCGCGATACAATGTGAAGTGTAGATCACTGCGCATCACGTCGAAGTCCCAGGTGAGCACACTCTTCGGGTCCTCATTCGGTATAATTACCTCGTGTATGTAACCGGTGCGCAGTTCAACGGTTTTATATAAACTACGATGCTCGTGCATCAATGCGCTACCGGCTTCCAGAGACTTTTTGGCCTCCTCCTCCTCCGCATCGTCATCTTCGAGCGAGTTCATTTTATAGAGCGTTTTTGGCACGAGTCCACCTTCATGTATGAGTGTCTGTGTTTCGTGCATTGACAATGAAATTGAGAGAAAAGTCAAGTGGAATGTGGTGATTAATTTTATTTTTGATTACAAAATGCATTATTCACACAAACACACACAGAGTATAATAGAAAAATTTGGCACAGCGGCACCGTGCAAAAATGTTGTGAGGTCTGGGGCTACATGGTATTTATAAGCTTTGACAGTTTTTCTGAAATGTTGTGATCTGAATGAAATTAATTGCTTTTTAAAGCTCTCGGGCATGTGTGCTCTCACTTTTCGCCAACGAGCTTTGACCCTAATTCTTACTATACCTCATAAGAAGTTTAAATAATAGACCCTCTTTGATATTTGACTTCTGCGGAGTATTCATCAATGTTCCATCTTCTTCGTTGTTATTTAGTGAAAAACCTTTTAACTTCAATAGAAACCTCAACAATAATCCATTAAGCTGGCCCGCTTTATTTGTGTTAGGAGTTATGGAGGAAGGCAAGGTGTAACCATTTTATCACTTCCCCCTCTATTACTCGACTGAGGCTAAAATATCTCGATAGACTCACTTTTGGCGAACCCAGCGAAGTGCCTGGATTGATATTGACCTGTCTTGACAAAATTTTTGGTCAACTCAAACGCTTTATCGATTTATGAGGATCTGGTTATCCACTTTAAAAGATTATGAGTAACACAAAGGACGAATATCGTTCCAATACATTTGTGGAGAACTCAAAATGCTTCGTCCATTTATAAGGATTTGGTGATCAACCTTTTAGGAGGACGAATATCTGTCAATGTGAAATCAATTGGTTTGTTATCAACCCTATGACCTAACTTAACCTACCCCGCCTTTTTGCACTTTCTCTCTCTGCAGAACTTCCCTTTAAAATCAGCAACAGGCAACTGTGATAGGAAAAAACGCTGAGTTGGATCTTTTTCGCGAAGCTCTCGCCCGATCAGTAACCGCGAGAGCTAGAAAGATGGCGGAAAATTCTTCTCGGGCTCGAAGTAATTTTACCGGCCCAGCGTTTTTTTGACACTTTCTCTCTCTGCATAACTTCCCTTTAAAATCAGCAACAGGCAACTGTGATAGGAAAAAACGCTGAGTAATAACTTTTCGCGAAGCTTTCGCCGCAATCAGTGACTGTGAGAGGTGGGGAGATCGGGAAAATTTTGCCCGGGGTCCGAGTTAGCTTGGTGGCCCAGTGTTCTGCAACAATTTCACCGACAATTGATGGATCAGGGGGTCACATTCTAAGTCCTTTCCGGGCCCCGACTTTTTCTTTACGGCCCTGGCTGCAATAATTGAACGTTTTCGATGGATTCAGATTGTATTTAAGACATCTTTGTTTAAACTAACGGTTCCATAGAGACTACATGTCACAGCAACAACACTAACATAAATAATATTCGAGAAGAAAAAGATTTATTAGAGCTTCACAACTAAATCAGACGAGCGGCATAGCAAAGGCTTATGAAAAAGTCATTCGTAACATTTCGAAGGAAAGAAATTCAACAAAAATAAGTAGTCGGAGTCAGAAGAAGACGACGATATGGGTCTTGGTATCTTCGACTAAGCAGCTGAACACTAAATTTGAGCTAGCAGATCGCCTCCAAACTCCAAATGTCGCGAAGTTGCGAACTATATTAATCTCCCCTGATACCAACCTTACATATGTAAATGTGAATGAAACAAGTGTGCTTTCAGAGATACAGAAAATGTTTATGAGAGATTAATATTAATGAAGACACCGAGAGAATGAGCTCCGCGCAGAAAGATGAAAGTCCACATATTAATTATGGGTCATAGGATAAAAGCGACTTCTTAAATGATCAGCTACTTCCTTCATTCTACAAACAACTGATTGGTTTATCTAATGGCAAGACAAGTACATGACGCCTCTTTGAGCTTTGTGATATATGTGCATATGTAATTTGTGTAGATGTAGGTCGGTGAACTACTATCGAGCGTTTCATTATCGCTGTTCGGAAGCAAGACTCTAAGTGGAAATGCTCGAGACGTTCGTACAAAGTACAGCACATGACACACATTCACACTTACTTATTTGAATTATATACTATTTTGAGTGATGTACATATATGAGCAGAGCGCCAGAACTGGCACAGACATGATTTACATAACGGGCAACAATGTATTCACGATCACTTGGCGCACGAAGCGCACGCATATAATTTTGATTGACACTGAACAAATGGTGAAGATTTCTAAAAACATAAAAGCTAAGTAATAGCGCCTCTTACACAATCGCAATTAGGAAAAAAGCAATGCGTAAAATACTTTTGATTAATTATTTCCACATACGGAATGTAGGTCAATGCAGACTGAATTTCGTAAAGAACAAAATTTTCATTTGTTGGCATTTGGAGAGGAAGAAAGTTGTACAATTAGATACCGTTAAATGAAAAGTCATAACACAAAATTTATATTATTTACAGCATTGGACAGTTTTCACACGACCTACCTTACATGGACCACCCAAAAAGTCCGGTATGATCTCCGAATCGATGTATTGCTCCAAGCCGTCCTTCATGTGCAGACAATCGGGACCGCCGTAGAATAGGAACTTCGAGCGCGTGTTCTCATCTGTGTGTGGTTGAAAATTATGAGTTCTCTACAATTTTCTATAATTATTTTGGAGGAACTTACGTATAAAAGCGCTCACAATTGTCCAGGCGATGGGAAAGACGCGCGGCGCACGCACGACCAGTACGCGACCCATCGTTTCGGGGTAGTTGCGCTCGACCGTTTCGATGATATTGAGCAGAGCTTTTACACCCGGGCGCCAGAGATGACGCATGGAAAGACCTTCCAAGTCCACAAGCATACACCAACTCAACACTGGTTGACCCAACTTTTCGGCGGACTCCTTGATGCGTTGCATGCCCTCCTCACAGATGTGTAGAGTCTACAAAGAAGAGTGTTAAACTAAAAAACACTCGCCTCAAAGTAGAGAACAAACAAACTCACGAGCTTTAGTAAACCTTCGGTGCCGATCGACTTCAGCAGACCTTTCACGTCCATGTGACCCAAGCGCAGTATATAGATCGGACGTCCATCCTTGTCGTGATGATGCCATGCGCCCGGAAAGTGGTTCACCACCACCGCTGGCGCCTTATAGTCCTTAACCAGCGTGTCGATGTTGTGCTCCTTGCGCCACTTCAGCGAATCCTTGAGCATGGTGCAGGCCTGGTTCACGTGCCAGTCGCGTGCTGTCAAAAAACGCAGTATGGTCTGATAACTTGGCATTTGCTCCAAGTCCTCGACACCATTCAGCATTTTTCGCAGCTCCAACAGCTTTGACGCCTGCATAGGTGTAAGTGTGCCCAAATTTTTTGCTATAAAATCGCCATCGAGCAGCACGTCGTGTGAGGAGCGACGCCTTTCCTCATCTTTGAGTTTCTGTGCTGGCTCCTCGCTGTCTTCACGCGTGGTCGGCGAACAGGGTGCATCTACTGGCGGCACCCAACGCTCCACATTGGTGACGCCCTTCTCTTTCAGTTCATTTATGAAATACTCGATGATTTCCTTACCCTTCAGTGTGGTTTGTGTGTATTGCTTCATGCCCATCTTCTCCATGGAGTGTTCGAAACCGAAAAAGTTCTTAATATCCAATGTGGCAGTCTGATCGAAACAGGTCCAGTCGGGATTGTCGGGATGTGCATAGTAACGACAACGTTCGAAGATTTCTATGCGTGATGAGAAGCTCTCGTTCACAGCCTCTATATTCAGTGTGCGATTGGCCATATCGAGGTAGTTGTGTTGCAGGAAATATACAAAGTCTACACCTATTAGCTTTTTGAAAATATACGGCGCATCGACGGCCAATTTGCAGCGTCGACTTGTATTGCGTTTCGCGCCGTTCTCCAAGACCTCATCTTTGACGATCTCGCAATCGAGTACGATGGGCATTTGTGGACATTTCGGAAAGCGGCATTCGTACGCCTGAAATCGAGGAAGAAAAAAGAATAAATTAAAAATTAAATAGTGGAGAAATAAGTAATACAATAAAATGGAATATATCAATAATACAGTAATGTCCAAGTACAATTCTTACTGAATGCCTCTTTTATCCTACAACTACTTAGTTTTCATAGAGTTTGGGATAAGACGTTAAGATATTTGATTTTCGAATAGATCCATACTGAAAATAGGATAAGTATGTATATGTGTTTCAAAGTTATCCTAGTAATTTTTGGTTAACTAAAAATAAGCTTTTGAGACCTTAAAAAAATATAATGAGCTGAGTCATTTTAGCCAGGTTCCTCTGTATGTCTGTATATACACGAACTAGTCAGTCAGTTTTTGAGATATTGATCTGAAATTTTGCACACATCATTTTGTTCCTGAAACGTTGTTGAATTGTCGGAACCGTCGATATCGGATCATTATAGCATATAGGTGCCATATAAACTGAACGATAAAATTCAAGTTCTCGTATGGGAAACTTTTTTATTAGAGCAGATATCTTCAAGAAATTTGACAGAAATTAATTTCCAAATCAAAACAAGCATCTCAAAATAAATGGTTCAGATCGGACCACTATAGCATATAGCTGCTATACAAACCGACCGATCAAAAGCAAGCTCTCCTTTGGAAAACTTTTTTATTAGAGCAGATGTCTTACTAAAATTTGATATACAGTATTTTCTAAAACAACTGTATAATCTCTGATAAAATTGTTCAGATCGGCCCACTATAGCATATACCTGTCATAGAAACCGAATGTTCCAAATCAAATTAAAGTTTTTTTATACCCTTTTGTGCTATACAAAATGAACTTTTAACGCCTATTTTGCTATTATATATTCTTTACATTATAAAATTATACTTATTATGTATAAAATAAATGTCTTCCATCAAGCTTTTGAAAAGCTATGGAAGCTCATTTGTGGCTTTCATTAATATTCAGCTAGTGAACTCGCGCAGAATTTCTACAAAAGCACTTCAGCAAGTCTTTGGTCTATTGTGCTTTAGTTTTAATGCATTTCATTTTCTGTTTGTCTCTGCGAAGACAGCAACTCTTCATGCATTCAAAAATAACGCTGTCAATTACGGCATACTCGCTGCGCCATCGCACAGCAGCTGTCACTGGCAAATCATTTATGCTGAATATCACAACAATGAAATTCCGCGCAATTCAAGCGTAGCAATGTTAAGGGCACTTACATAAAACTGTTTCCACATTCACAATCTAAATGTGTCGGCATGTGGCGTACCCTCCTGCTTTCAATCATACCCATACTTTTTCATGCAAATTTGTCCCCTAAAATAGCGATAGTTCTGTCGCCATGTAACTGTCACCAAGCTGTCTGGCCTGCTTGTCAATTTACCCTCAGCCTTTACGCGTTATTTGTGCTTGAACTTGAACTTTTATAGAACGCTGAGCGCCATTCGTTTTAACAACACTTACAACAGGCAAAAAATAAAACGGAAATAAAGGCTTTTACGTTTCTGCGCCTATTTTTAGGCTACCCTGGGCAGAAATTCGCCAAAAAATGCAATTTATTTATTTATACAACACTTGCGTTTGTAATATTTTGCCTAAACTTGTTATCAAATGAAAACTTATTTAGGCACTTGTATGCACACAAACATACATATCGTCAGCTAAACTGCAAAAGAACATATCATCAAAAATATTGAAATTGAGTTTTTTATTGCTTACGATTCAATACATTATATTGCATATATGTAGAATACAATTTTCAGCTTTTGTTGTCAGATGTAACCAATACATAACCTATATATAACCATTTTATAACCAAAATTCAACTTTTGTTTTAATATGATTATATGATAACCAATATACAACCGTTTTATAGCCAAAACTCAAATTTTGATAACCAATATATAACCAATTTATATCCAAAACTCAAATTTTGATAACCAATATATAACCAGTTTATAACCAAAACTCAAATCAATATGATTATATGATAACCAATATGTAACCAGTTTATAACCAAACTCAAAATTTGTTTCAATATGATTATATGGTAACCAATATGTAACCACTTTATAACCAAAACTCAAATCAATATAAGTGTATGATACCCAATAAATAACCGTTTTATAACCAAAACCCAAATTTTGTTTCACTGTGAGTGTTTTCTTTTACTTCGGTATTCTTTCGTCTGTAAATTTATGAAAAGTGATGTTATGTTATTTTGCATTTTAGGTGACGATATATAAAATATACAAATATAACCTTCCGCCGCTCTTGCTCTTACTGATTTTCACTTTTGTGGCACTTGCAGCTTTTATTTTATTTTTATATTTCTTGTTTACATTGAACTTGTGGCGCAAATTGACGGTACTTATGTCGTGTATTTGTTTTATTTTGTTTCGCAAGCATTTCGTTGCTTTTGAGAAGTCCCCACTCGCGAAATGTAAATATTTAGACAACTAAGAAATGCTGCAACAAAGAAATGAAAGGAAAATTCTTTGAACACAAAGGCAAATATCGAGATTTTTTAGCAGATTTAACACGTTGAAATAATAATTGCACGCTTAGCGCCGCGGAATGCCACCGAATGTGCTTTTAACGTTTTATTTTTCGAAATTAAAATTTTTGGGTTTCAAAATATTTACAATTTGGTCTGATTTTCGGCTTTCCTCATCCCTGCGCTGCTAATTTTCTTGCCTGTTGCAATTAAAAGTTTGCTCATAAAGGCTAATTAAATGCGCACATTTATTTGCACGCGCCGCATACACAAACAGCACACACAAAAGTGCTTGAGCAAGATTAGAAGCAGCTTCGGTTTGTCTTTCTTTATCTTTCTTTGTATCTGTGTGTTTTTGTGTTGCACAAGGCAGCCGCTAACCGCAATATTTGCAACAGCCTGTTAAATATTTTTCGCTGCGATTTTCCTTAATTTTTTGTTGTTGTTTTACACTTTTGCACATTCAAGCCAACATAAATTTAGGGCTTCATACCCCAATTGTTGTTTTTGTTGGTTAAATATTAATGTTGGCAACCTGGTGCGCTTAGCGGTTTACAGTTTTATAATTTAACTTTTACATTTTTTGTTGTTGTAAACTTCATGAAGCTGCTCTCTGTGGTATCTCTGCTGGCGAGTGGTTTGAAACATCGCTGAAAGTTATGAAAACTAACGGAAAATTCCTGAAAGTGCTTTTTTAAGATTAAACGAATTTTAGTGTGAAATTCTGTTGGTTAAGCGCCAGTTTTGTCTAATCCTTGGCTATACATAATTGTTTTAAAAGTAGGGATATCAGTTTATAGTTAGGTTAGACATTATGAGATACTGAAAGAGGTATCGATAGTGAGGCCGCAGTGTTTGCGGAAATTCTCATCAAGCGAAGGGATCTTAAAGCATGACTAATCCTCATGAATCACGTAAATGAACTCCATCTGGGATCACAAATGATCAAAACTGGTCCATGTATGCCTACCTAACCTTACTTACCCTAGATTAGACAGAAGATGAACATGCTGATATTTGTGAATTCCTAGAGACAGCTAGAGATCTCTGTTGTGATGCCCAGAACTTCAAGGTACGGATCCAAAAGTCCTCCGCATATCGACAAAGCGCCTAGAGCCTGTCACAAATTTATTGAGGTGGCTAAAATTAATTACATTTTGATTTGTAGAATCGGTGGTCACCGAGATGCTTCAACTTTATCTTTAGTCTAACCACGTGAGTGCCAATGAGACAATGTTCAGTTAGAACATCTATCATTGTGGACATGTGAATCTTACCAGGAGCAAGAAGATCATTAGATTTCTAATATTCCACTGTCAGCGAGTTCAAGTCTTGTATAGTAGGTCTGTTATTGCAACAAATGTCTTTAATGAAAGAAGCTGTTACTTTGATGCCTGCCACTTCTGCTTGTAAGACACTACAGTGGCTGTCTAAAGCAAGAGTTTATTGAGAGCTCCCGACGGAAGAAACTTGTTTCCAAAGTTCCCCATGAGCTTCGATTACAAAAAGCGCATCTTTCCCAGTGACTCCGCTCCAGCCACAAATCGGAGGTATGTGCGCAGAGAACATATCACCAGGCGAGAAATGCAATCGAAGTGACTTATAGTGGACCATTAATGCTATTATAGCTGTTAAAGGAGTGTGGCTGGACCGAACGCCCTCCCTTCGAAAAATACATCATGAAAGAATACTGCCTTAACCAAGGTTTCAAAAATCCAAAGCCCAACTCTAGGTGAGGCGAGAAATGATCTATCAAGGACCTGGATCAGTTACTTCAACTTTTTGACAGTGTGAAGTCGAGAGCCCTCCAGCGAAGCAAGGGGTATATCCGGGATTTTATACCTTGAGTTTGTACTACAGATTGCTGTGCAGTCTAGGTTCAGGTGCTCTGAAGTTTCTGGCTCCTTGTTGTAAAACCGGCAGTAAATAAGATATTTTTCCAAAGCAAGTGAGCAAGGCAGTGAGCAAGTGAGGCATGAACGATGGAAACATCTAATGAGTCAACGTTTCGAGTTTTCGAGAGAAAGATTCTGCGGAAAATGTATGGTCCTTTGCACATTGGCAACGGCGAATACTGCAATCGATGGAACGATGAGCATTGACATAGTTCAGCGATTTAAAAGACGCGTCTAAGTTGGCTAGGTCATGTCGTCCGAAAAACACTCCAGCTCTGAGAGTATTGGACGCAATACTCGTCGGGTGAAGCAGAGGAATAGGAAGACCTTCACTCCAGTGGAAAGACCGGGTGGAGAAGGACCTGTCTACACTTGGAATCTACAATTGGCGCCAAACAGCGATAACGACTGGCGCGTTCTTGTAAGCGGTGTCTACAACAATAAAGAAAAGAAGAAGTGAGCTTCAAGAAAAATTATACCAGTGAAGGAATTGATTGTCTATTTTTGTCAAAGATTGTGGCTGTTGGGATCCTATAGTCAATATAACTATTTCTTAATACTCAGACTAGGCATAACTTTAGTGAAGAGCTTAAATTAGATCTGACTCAAATTGAGAATAGTATATTTTCAGTAGTTAGAGTTTTCGATTCTAGTTGGGGACTTTGGAAAGAGTCCTGAGCGGGAGGATAGATTCCATATGGTTTAAGGAACAAATCGTTTTTAATCTTTTTAATTACCTCCAACCCTTGAAATTTATTTTACAGGTCATTGTAATGTATATATGTCACCGTATATTAAGCGACACATGCTTGAAACTTCAAGCCATGAAATATTTATTGGCAATCTGATTCGCTGCTCGTAAAATGCTTTGTTTGAAATATTCATGCAGCAACTAGTAATTAACTTGGAAATTTACGGTCAAGCACTTGCAGCCATGCGACGTTAATAAAAAATTGAAAGTTTACACTTTCAACGTGAAATACCGCAGCGACGCGCAACCTTTAACCCAGAAAAGAAAGGACGGCATATCGCACACGAAAATCAGCACGAGCGGGTTTCTTATATAACACAACGAAGTCACTGCAGCGCGTGTCCTCCGGAGAGTTACCACACACGACAAAACAAATGACTTTTTAACTTGCATTCCCTTGTGTATATCACGGCGAAGAGTTTAAGCATAGCATACCACAAGGCGCGCCGACCGTCAAAAGCGCGCCAGCGTGCAATTGAAATGTTCGTGTTGAAAACAGCTGTAAATCCAGCAAACACGCACTTGAAATTCACACACACAATTCGAGCAAAACTGAAAAACTTTCGCTGCCAACAAATGCAGGGCAGTCGTGCGGCCCTTATTTATTGTACCCCAAAGTATGTGGTTGTTATTTTTTTAAGAATTGTACTTAAGCGGGGCATTGCTAAGACACCATTTATTTGTAAATAGCGTCTCGACTCATTAGCCGCGGCGAGGACCTGATGCCATACGTTTTACCTCGGCGCTTGCCATCCACTTGATGGCACTTGATAGCCTTGGTTTATCGGCCGCGCTCGGCACAATCGACACCATTAACCTCCGCAACTCGGTGGGCAGGTGCCAAGGTTACTTGGCTTAAAGGTAAATACGGGCATGCTTGTTATTGTTGTGCCTCCAACTGGTTAGTGCCCCTTAAAACAGTCGGCTCGGTACCCGCATTCATTTATCGCGTTGTCTGCTGAGTGCGCCAATTACCTCATATAACTGTATATACATGTAAATATGTTGTCGTATTTATGTTTTAGTTTTGTTTGTGAATTTCTACGCCTTTCTCGCTTTAAATATTCAGGCTAGTTGAGAAAATCACTGGCAGAATGGCATGTGCAGTGCAGCTGTTGGGGGTTCGCTGGAAGCATCCCGACCCAAATAAATTAATAAATTTATACAACAATAATATGACACGTGTACATGAATTGAAAATGGTTTTCTAGAATTTTCCGAATTAAGAAAATTATATTTTGTAAAATGAAATAATAATTAAGTATTTATAAGATAAGAAAATGTATGTACATATATGACGGGCTTTTCAATAGCGACGCTAAAAAAGTAGTCCGATAGCAAACAATGCCATATTTTTGCCCGCTCTTTTGACATTTTTCTTCAGTAAGGTTTGCAATTCTTCATGGAAAGATATACGATCAAACAGTGAGTGATTTACATGAGCAACAGATACCCTTTGCATTTCATTAAGAAACCTTACGTTGCACAAAGGAAAGTATTTGCTTGATTTCATCCATTGTAGGCAAGATGACAAAATGTTATTAGAAAAGAATTCTTCCTGAACTTCATTACGATTCCTAACGGTAAACTGTTATTAAAAATATATTCTTTCTGAACTTCATTAAGCTTCCTTACGGTATAAAGCCAACCGGAAGATCGAAAATATTTATATTAGGTATATGGTAGACTAAGGCAAGCATTGATTTAGCCATTTTCGGCACAAGATGAAGCTGGCATCACAAAAATAATCTTCCCGAATTTCAATAATAGAACTCACAGATATGTTCGGTAAAATATTAACTAAACTCATTGCGGTTCAGATATTTGTTGTCTGGGTCTTTGAAAAGTTATTGCCAGATTTCGAAAAATTTTGGGCGTAAGATTTAAGATATTTGAGACACTACTTGGACAAAATTTTATAGCGTGATATATTCATTGGTGTTTGATTTAAATACTGGAAGTGAATGAATCAAATATAATTTGTTTTAATATATGAAAAGTAGGTGTGGCTGTAGTCCGATTTCGCCAGTGTATGGTAGGAAAGTTTGCGTAACCACACATACCATTTTTGGTTGGAATTGGTCGGGTTGTTACTAACATATAGAATTTATAAGTGCGACGTCACGACGAAAATTTTGAGGTTATGAGCTTTTTATTACCTACAACATCTAACTTTTCCATAGGATCCCAAGCTTTGCCGGAAATCGAGATAAACCATTCATAACTCTTTAAAATTCAGCCACGCCAAAATAAAATAAAAAAATGTATACTTCCTTTTTTATCGTTTTTTAGAATTCCACACTAGTTCATATAAATTTTTAGTGTTTTACGACATAAAATACAAGATAAAATAGATAATTTATAAAAATAGTATGAATGATTACAGAAATTGCTAATATTTTATTGCAGTTGTCAAAAACGCTATTACTTTCGTCTACCATTAACTTCATATCAGGTGTGAAACTTCGTTAAGATAAAAAAATAAGCCTAATTGTATGCAACATTTAATTAACTATCCCTACTATTCTAGTATGTATCTCTATTTTTTAGACTAGTCTGCAAATCAACCCTAAAATTTATCAATGCATACAGTACAGTTTGGGTTATTGCAAAACTTACCGTTTTACCAAAGATTGATAATAAAAGCTTCGGCATAACTTCCAGAGACTGTAATTTTTTTTAAATGAAAAAAAGACAGCACCTTTTCCCCAAAACCGGTCAAATAATCTAAGATAAGTAATTTACGATACCCTTTTGCTCAAAACAAAAAATTTTACATTCAACTGCTGGCTATGTAATATTTACAGACCATTTATTGCTACTTTTCTTTAATGGAAAAGTGTTCATTTATGAATTCTTTTGTTGAAAAGATTCCATTAATTTTCTAAAATGTAGAAAGCCCAGCGGAATGTACTCATAAAAATTTTCATTCATGCGAAAAATCAGTTAATTTGGGCTTTTCATACAGAATAATGGGTGTTTATATAGCACAGTTACTTAACTTCAATACTGGAAATATCGATCAAAATAACAAAATATAGCAGCGCTGATTGGAAACCTTTTCTAATTGATGCATAAAATAGAATTGTATTAGGAAAGACAAAAAAAAATAGCAAAAAATTTAATTATTTTTATCTATCTACTCTATTTATCAACTCTCACAGTTTTGATACGCATTTAATACATTTTAGATATTTTTTTTGCGTAAGCGGTGCCTACGCCAGTAAAGAAGAAAAAGTAAAGTTATTTTTTTTTTGAGGCACCCTTTATACTCTTATATCTCAATATGTATGTAGTAAATACTATATAAACGTTTCTCTCATTCAACGTTTCACATATGCTGACGCCCCCTCACCACATAATTACTCCTGCAAAGAATATAATGGCAATCTGGCACAAAGGAAAATAAATAAATACAGCTGTCTGTATGTACATTTATATGTATGTGTAGGCGTGTAAGCTCATAAAGTCAGAGGAATTTGTCCAGATTTCTCATTCAATGCTTTCAAAAAGGATATATTGCTGAGTGAATGTTCTTTCCAGTCGGTTTATACTGATGATGCAGATGTGCTGATATACACATGTAGCAAGGAAGGCCTAAGTGACGAGTGTATAAAGATATACCACTAAGCAAATTGCTTGTAAAGTTTTGAACAAATTGAAAAGTATGTGAGATAAAATTAACAAATCCATATATATTTCTACAGCTGTGTGAGTAGCATCTTTCGCTTTGAACTCGTTTTATATTTTATATCGATTTCCAAACTATTTAAAGATAAGCAAAATAAATTTTAATTATTTTTTGACGAAAAGCATTTTTAAAAACTTGAAATGAGTCTTTTAACAGCAAGTAAAATAAATAATTTTTTTTGACGAATATAAAAATTCGTTTCTCTTCGATATTCTGGTAATATTTACTATATTAAGCATTCATTCTATACAAATTTTGTTGTTATATTTTTTTAATTTAGAAAAAATAACCAATTTTCAATGGCAAGGAATATTCAGACTCAAAACTTTGCCTACATTCAGGCCCATTTGAAGTATTTTAGCAAAGACACACACCCGTTAGGTAAATAATATTATCGACAAGCTGGCGAAGGAGTTACAAATTTTTGTATAAAAAGGGAAGAATACCACGCAAGCCTCCAATGAAATTTGTGAAGTTTACGAAGACGCACAACAATCGCTCGCTTCCGTTCTGGAAATTTCGATGTGAAAAATGCACCTCGCTCTGGTCGACCTATTGTTAAAAAATTATGGAAAGGGTTGACCAGGACCGTCCATAAGCAGCTATGACATCGCTTAGGAACTTAAAATTCATCATCAAACGGTTTTGAACCATTTAAAAAAGGCCGGCTACAAAAAGAAACTCGAAACCACATAAATTTTATGGGAAAAATTTAAAAGACCGAATTAACATTTGCTGAAACGAAATGAAATAGAACCGGTAACAGGAGACGAAAAGTGGATCAAATACGACAATAATGTGCCAAAAAGACCATGATCCAAGAGTGCTGAAGCTCAGTAAATGGAAAGGTTATGCTGAGTGTTTGGTGGGTGGAAAGGAATCATCTACTATGAGCTGCTCCAGCCTGGTAGAAGGACTGATTCTACATTTTACTGTCAACAACTGAAGAGAAAGGGTCTCGTGTTCTATAAGGATAACGCTAGACCACACATATCTTTGATGACTCGGCAAAAACTGGGAGAGCTTGGCTGGGAAGTTTTTATGCATCAACCATACAGGTCTAACTTTGCACCATCGGACTACCATTTGTTTCGGTCAATGCAGAACTCCCTTAATGGAGTAAAGTTGGCTTCAAGAGAAGCCTGTGAAAATTACTTGTCGCAGTTTTTTGATGAGAAACCAGTTTTACACTAATGAAATAATGTCTCTAGCGGAAAAATAGCAAAAAGTGGTCGACCAAAATGGTTATAATTGATTCATTAAAGTTCATTATAAATACAAAAAAATAAGTTGAAGTTTGATTAGAAATACGAAAAGACTTTTTCGACTACCCAATATATTTATACCCTGAACAGGGTACTCACATATTAAGTTTGTCACGAAGAAGGCAATGTCGGAGACGGTAATATATACATATATGATCAGTATGATGAGCTTAGTCGATATAGCGATGAGGTATATATAGAACACGAACTAGTTCCTCAGTTTTTGAGATTTGAATTTTGCATCCGCTCTGTTTTCACCAAAAAGCTGCTCATTTGTCAGAACCGTCGATTATGAACCACTATAGCTTATAGCTATCAGGCAAACTGAATGATCGATATTGTTAATATTGAATCACTATAGCATATAGCTGTCATACAAACTGGCCAAAGTTCTTGTAGGGAATCTTTTGTATTGTTGAAAGATTGCACCGAAGCTAACGTGTTTTCCTGGGTTTAAATGCAAAATAATATAAAAGTTAATGAATCGTTTTATAAGTTCTGCATAAATTCTCAGGCAAGCGTAACTCAAAGCATTTTATTGTACAATATTCGAGTAGTTTCCTCTCAGAGGCTCGTTTTATGAGCTTACTGGTATAGCACAAGCTCGTAAACCTAACCAATCATACAGTAAGACAGCACATTCACATACCCATTTGCCATATTTTCATTCATTACCGCACTTCACTTCATTTCCGTCCGGACAATAAGACATAAAAAGGCGCTTAAAGTAGAAAAAAGCGACAAAAACAAATAACGATAAAAGCTACTGAACGAAATGAAAAAGAATGAAATGAAAATCAGAGGAAATGTAGCGCAAACAAAAACAAAAACTATGATGTGTGAATCGTATTTAACAGTAAAAATAATCTCAACACATGGCGTGGTAAAGAAAAACTAATAAAAATCTATTTATGTAGTGTTTGCAATTATTTGCAATTTTTCTAGGCAAGCATGTGTATGCCTCGCCGAGCACGACCGCAAGGACCGCACGGAGTGTGTGGCAATTGGACGCATTAATGTTCATAGTGGAGTGCTACTAGTCATGGATTACTGTTTGCCGTTGCGAGCTTGTGTGAAAAATGCTGGCGCAACACCCACACATACACACAGGAGCCGAGTCCTTCGTTTGAATTTTGTGCCTGTTACATGTGAAGACGCAAATGACCCGCCCTCAACGGCGAGCGTGGTAAATTAAAAAACGTGGCAGCTGCACAGCGGCTCAACTGTCGCAACGCGCACCCTACAGTTCTCGGTCTTAGCCGGGCTTAGCGTGCGCGTCGTCCTTGAATGCGGCAATCGCATTAAATCCTCCTTAAGTGTTCCGTTACGTGTGTGTGTGTGTGTAGGTGTACTCACGCGAATGCTACGCTGTTGCTTTCCGGTTTTTTCATGTGATTTGCCTTTTCTAACAATTTGCCGCACTTGTTGGCTGTTGCTGCCGTTCTCGCGCAAGCTGTCGCCGCTCTCGCTTCTGCTACTATCCTTCTTGCTCCTGCTGCCGCCGCTCCAGCTGCTGTTGTCGCCACTGTGGCTGTTGCTGCGTCAAACTTTCCGCCTATTTATAGACGCATTGAAAGTTTAGCACTTATGTGGCGCAAACAGTGTGCGGCGCGCGTGTGTTGCTGCCTCTGATTGCAAATATTTGCATGCCGTCCACGCGCGCTTCTCGCCATGAATGCTAACGATGCAGTTTTTTCCATTCTGCAGCAGAGAACTTTTTCCTGTGGTTCCTGGTTAGTAGGTGGCTAACGGCCGAGTGTTCATTGTTGCTGCTGCCGGTTGTGTGCGCACACATCCTTTGAAGTTGCTTGAAATTTATTCCCACGACTTGTCCACCTGTTTGCTGTGCTCTCAGCTTGCTGCTGGCGAGATTTTAAATTTACAACTTTTTCATGTCATTAGCAGTGTGTACATATAATTTTCAGTGTAAACTGTTGTGTGTGATTGCATTACCGTTAGCTTGTCGCTGATATTAATGCGAATATGACAGTAATGCAATTTAAATAATTTGTGGCGTTCAACAATAAATTGCAGTCGTTAAATTTTATATTCTTCCTTATTTTGGCGTAAAGTAAATAAATGTTAATGAGGAAATATACATATACTATCGGCTAAAAAAGGAAGCAAAGAAACATGATGAGATAAAATTTTCAAGCGAAAAAGTTGCAAAAAGTGTCTGAAAAAGCACCTGAGAGTATGCAACATTCTGTAGAGTTAGTATACATTGAGGAGCCAAAACCACTTGCAAGTCAGTAAAAACGACCTTCCGGAGACAGCCAGGTAGCTTGATGAATCTTTTTATGCTGGAATCTAGTACTACAGATAACCATATTTCGGGCCCTGGCGAAGTCGATCAGCCTCAACCCATTTGGGGATGTTTCCTCGTGGAGGCTGAATTTACCGACCGTAGTGCCAAAGATACCTTCTTTGCCCACCCTGGCGTTGAAGTCGCCAAGCACGATTTTTACATCGTGACGGGGGCATCTCACATAAGTGCGCTCCAAGCACTCATAAAAGGCATCTTTGGTCACATCGTCCTTCTCTTCCGTCGGGGCGTGGGCGCAAATCAGCGATATGTTGAAGAACCTCGCTTTGATGCGGATTGTGGCTAGACGTTCATTCACCGGAGTGAATAATAGTACTCGGCGACGGAGTCTCTCTCCCACCACGAATCCCACACCAAACTTGTGCTCCTTTATATGGCCACTGTAGTAAATGCCACAAGGACCTACTCGTCTCTGTCCTTGTCCCGTCCATCGCATTTCTTGGACGGCGGTGATGTCAGCCTTTGTTTTCACGAGGACATCAACCAGCTGGGCAGCGGCACCTTCCCAATTAAGGGACCGGACATTCCAGGTGCATGCCCTCAATTCGTAGTCCTTATTTCGTTTGCCATGGTCGTCATCAAAAGGGGGGTCACTCATCCGAGGCTTGTTATTCCTTTTCATTGGGTGTATTTTTTACGTGGCGGGTCCCAAACCCAACGCACAACCCTATGCAGGGGATGTTTCGCCTTCTCACTTTAGCTCGCCTTCAAACGGATGTTCTTAGGCTACCCAGAGGATACTTGGTCAAAGACCGGAAGTCGTGAGCTGTTTGAGTCATATGTAAAATAATCGTTTCTGGCTACTCCCAAGTGAATGACGATCAGAGAACTTTCCTCACTTGCGTGAACTTCTACACATGACCCCATCCTCCACCGTAAAAGAACCTTACATATTTTATTATGTATAAAGATTTTCTCGTACCTACGATAATTGATCCACGTTACCGAAACTGACAAAGGTTTCTTTTCGGGTAAAGGGAGATCAACTCGGCAGGACTCCTCGAAATTATTTGGGACTTTTGATTTAAACAAACTAAGACTGTGTTTACACCAGGAATCTTTTGTGGCCCAAACCGATTTTTTAGGAGAAAAGACGCCGAGGAAAGACGAAGGTATCATGCTACTCGTCTTCGGGTAGCGAACTCTATGTTCTTGTTCGCAACATATTTTTGAAGCACAAAAAGAAATTTGCCAATAATGAGCGACAAAAGAGTCCGCGTGTGAAAGCAGTTTAAACAAAAATAAAAGAGAAGGAAAAGGTAAGACAATGTTTGAAAGTGTGAAAATATATCACAAAGAATGGTCCTCAAGAGGAGTTTGGAGTAGCGCCGTTGCTAATTTTTTCAAAATTTTTTTTCTCATATAAATCTCATATATTGTTACAAACATACAATATTAATAAAGAAATTCAGAAATTTTTGGAAAAAAATATTTTAAACTCGGCCATTGCCAGGATATTTTCGGTGACCCCTCGGAAAAAAGGCTGTATTTCCGAAACTATTACGCAGATCAACTTGAAAATTTATGACAATATTCCAGAGGTATCATAGAATTTAATAAGACAATAAGAAAAATTCGATTTTTTGAACCCCCTGTAACCCCTTAAGCGATTAATCAAGTGGAAGGTCTAAACCTTCGTTTTCCACTAGCTCGATAAGCAGCCTAATTTTCAAAATATTGACTTTTGGTAGCATTGTTCCTAATTTATAACCTAAAGCCATTTTTATGAGCTGACGACCAACAAAGCCGATAAGTGGGCAACTTTCGGGACATTTCAGCTACCAAACATGCACGGGCACGCCACTGAGGCAATATCTCAGCTGTCAGCTGATAAGAAGAAATCACTAAGAAGCAATAAAATTTATAGTTTACTGTTTGCTAAAAGAAAAAAATATCAGAAAATCTTGAAGTACTTCATTATACATATTTACGTTTTATTCTGCGTCACTGCGTACTAAAAATATTTCCGGCCAGCAATTTGTGTAAACAGGTGTGCAGTTAACGCTCTCAACAATGTACCTACATACACATATACTTGTACATATCAAGTGCTACGCTATATTTAAAACTTCTTGCTAATAAGAAAAGTACACACACACACATAAGCAAATAAAGTCACACGGTTTTAAATTAGCCTTACTTTGAAGAGTCTTTACGCGAGAGACTCGCTCGTCTGCATATAAACAAGTCTGGATGGCGCAGTGCCTAGCGTCTTGGCGTGCTTATGTGCTTATTATAGTTAAGTTCAGCATGTCGTATGAATGACTAACGGTTATACGCCGTTTTGCCTTTTTATTAGTGCAAAGCATGTGCAACACGAGGCGCTGGCCATAAATTTTGTTCGTTTTTTTATATACATATATGTATGTATATGTGTGTGTATAAATCATTGCCACTAGCATTTGCTTCACAGCCTTGAACTTCAACTCGGTGGCCATAAATTGCATGCTTAATGCTAGTTTCTGCGCTTGTTTTGGTATTTTTCCCCTCATCGTGTTGCATTTCTAGTGTTCGAAAATTATTTTGAGAATTAGCCAATTCTGGTTTAGCGCACGTGCAATGTCTAACGTGTGCAGCAAGGCAAGCCAAGCCCGCAAGCGCATTCATTAGTGTGGAAATTATGCACAGAGTTCGAGCAGATTGGGAAGCGATAGCATTTTGTGCAAAGTTTTGTAGTTACTTAGATACAATATGTTAGTATGGCAGTGCCAGTGGCTGCCATTTGTAGCTGGAATTATTTGAGAGCAAGAAATAATGCTAACTACGGCTGCACAGAAGCAATTATGATCTTCAAAGGTGCATTTCCTATAACATTCAAGGGTATAAAAAAAATGATTTTTTTCATTTTGAACGTTCAGTTCGTATAGTGTACTGATCTGATCGATTTCTTCAGAGATTATAGCGCTATCTTAGATAATAATTTGGGCTAAATTTCATGGCAAAACTCGTTAAATAAAATAGTTCTCCATACAAGAACTTAGTTTTGGTAGGGCCGTTTGTATGGTAGCTATATTCTATAGTAGTCCAATACGAAATATATTTTTGGAGACTCAAGAGTTTCTTTGGATAATAATCTATGTAAAATTTCGTGAAGTTATCTGTTTCAATAAAAAGGTTTTCCATACAAGTACTTGATTTTGATCGTTTGGTTTGTATGACAGCTATTAGATATAGTGGTCCAATCTGAACCATTTCTTCAGTGATTGTAGAGCTGTGCTGAATTTGGTAAAGATAATTTGCCAACTAAAAGAGTTTTCCCTACAAAGGCTTGATTTTGATATGTCAGTTTGTATGATAGCTGAATGCTATATTGGTCTGAAGAGGATCATTTCTTCTGAGAATATATTATTGCTTTGAAGAATACTTGAAGTCAAATTTCGTAAAGATATCTTATCTAATAAAAAAGTTTTCCATACAAAAACTTGATTTTGATTGGACATGTTGTATGACAGCTATAAGCTATAGTGGTCTAATCTGAACCATTTATTCGAAGATGGTAGTGTTAGTTTGAAGAATAGTCTGGGCCAAGTTTTCTGAAGATATCTTCTCTGATAAAAAGGTTTTCCATACAAGGACTCGATTTTAGTCGGTCATGTTGTATGACAGCTATATTCTAAAGTGGTCGATCCGCACAGTATATTCGTAGATTGTAGCTTTGCCTTGCCCAACAACCTATTTCAAATTTGGAGAAGATATCTTAAAAGAATACTTCTTGGGATGGAAAGGGTTCGTGTAAAGATCGATATCTCGAAAACTGGGAGACTGAATGGACTCAGCTCGACCCTTTTACGTATACCCTTTCCGAAGTTTCCTTGTGGTTGTCATAAGCTTCAAGACAAACTCAATATACCCTGTTCAGGGTATAAACATAAAAAAAGATTAACACCAAACAAAAAAATGGCATAAATATTTCCTTTTTATTATCATATAAGTTATTACCTCCTCTTTTTGCAAATATTTTGTATTATTTATTAAGCAAAATTTCCAAAACTCCCACACACAATAACAATGCGTTTTTATTACGGTAAATTAAGTAAATATTTAAACATATGGTGAACGGCTTGCAGCTCATTGCTTATCATATTTCTTATCAGCATTTGTAACAAATGCCAAATAAGTCAAATGGGCGTTTATTATAAACATATAAAATTTACATATGTATGCTTCCATAAATGTATGCATACAAACATATATAAAAAATGCAATATATAAAAAACCAATTAGTTCACACCCAATACACACCTACATATGCATAGTTCATTGGAAAAGCTTTGGAGGACATATTCAGCCAAAGTTTGTGAACTAATTATATTTCTAGCGGATTATTATAGACCGCCACACCTAATTGAATAATTAGGTAAAAATTATTAACAATTAAGCTCTGATATAAAAAAATTATATAATATATGGTAAAGTATTGATCGAGTTTTTGCATTCAATTGCTATCAATAATACACGGAGCAATTAGTGTTGTGGTAAACATTGCTTCCTGCTACTCCCATTAATTGTGATATCTACATTTTTCATAGTTGAACACATAAAAAAAATTATAAATTTATCAAAATACTCGTATATGCATTTTAGCGCATAACTCAAAAGTTTAAACATTGTTGACTGCCTAATTTCTTAGCAAAAGGTTGAAATAAATATTTTAAGAGGTCACCGTCGGTAGCAGATGATTCATACATACCGATAAATATGTACTGGGGTGCCTGTTATTTCAGATTTTGATTTGTTTTTGCAAACGCCTCCTTAAGTAGCAGGTTTCTGCGATAAAAGCAAGCATCTACAGTAACAAGCTCTAGTTAGAAATTGTATAGGGATTTGTTTTACAATTTTGCATTAAGCGCGTAAATCTACAACTTTGGGAAGGTGATATTCTATTATAAAATTTATTGATCTATAAAATTGGTTTGAAATATTTCTATCATAAAATTACCCTTATAGAAGTTATACGCAGTTAAAGTTATGCAATAAATGCACTAAGCGTTGACACAGGTGATTTATGCATTCTGCGTTACTCATACGACATGGCACACTGTATGTATGCAGTAAATGTGATGTGTACTTTTGACCGGATATAACTTCAGAAAAAGTGTTCTTATGAAATCATTTGGAGAAAATTTGTACAGCAAAAAATTTTGTATTAAAATATCACGTTTTTAAAAAGGGTCCGGCCGAATCAGTTTGGATAGCTGGACAGTAAATTACCTATATACCTGAAAATAGTTTGAATTTTAATAGTTAAACTTTGAAAATATAAGCAAAAAACCCTAATAAAACTAATGTTGAAGTGTAAATTGTTTCAGAATATCAAATATCACATTGAGGTCATAAGAAACCCAATTTCCTTGGTTATGAGTCGTTCCCAGCGTATGTAGTCGCTTTAAAAAAGCTTGCCACTGACCTCCAACGCTAAGGGTGCGAACAGAGTGGCCGCTTGTTGCCGAGCCGAGCCGGCTGACGCTTATTCCGAGAACTTGTTCATGCGAGAAACAAGTTTGAGTGTGCATAGTGGATGCGAGAATCAGCGCTGATATTTTATCTATTATTTGTGTTTTATGTATGTTTGTATGCATTTGTTTGTTGTTCATTCGTGTTTGTGAAATTAAGTAAAAAGATATGGATTCGTCAGATGATGAGTATTTAGCTTCGGCTACTGTTTTAAAGTATTTTATCAATAAAAAATCATTTGGAAAACATCCAATAAATGATAAACGAAGTGAATTTGGAGAATTTCATCACTTATATAGTGATTTAAGAAAATATCCTGCCAAGTTTAAAAAATATACTCGAATGAGTATTGAAACTTTCGACTATATTCTCGAAAAGATTGGTGATAAATTAAAAAAGAAGTGGAGTAATTTTATTAAAGTACCAATATGTCCATTTGAACGCTTGATAGTAACTCTCAGGTAAGAATTTTTTGGTTTTATATATTTGTATTTATTGTATTAAATTCATGAATACATTTTTTTATAAATAAAAAGAAAAATTAAACAAAAAAATTAAAAATAAATAATATAAATTAATTAAGAGGAATTTAAAGATGAATAAATTACATTACACAAGAATGCCATTAAATGATGAATGACAGCATATAATTTTTGATTTCCCTTTTTCCAAAGAATTTTATGTCCAAAACTAGCTTTTCGCAGAATAAACATTGTTTTCGGCGCTAGAATACGCTTTGGAACTGTTTTCTCGCATTCAATCAGCTTTGCGCTCTGACCAGCTCGGCGCCCACTATGACCTGTTCGCGCTTATTTGTACTAATTTGTATAGTACCAGTTTTCTCGCATTGGTTCTCGCAATAAGCGTCAGCCGGCTCGGCTCGGCAACAAGCGGCCACTCTGTTCGCACCCTAAGGCAGACTCTTCTTGCATTTGACACGCATCCTCAACAAGCAATATCTCCAATTCTCCGCCTTTGAAGATTTTTGATCTTCTTTTACGCGGTCGTTAATAATGCTGTCTTTGTAGCGACAAAACCAATCACTGCACGTTGTTTGGCATGACGCAGCAGCTCCGTAAACTTTTTGGATTTTCGATCACCGCTACGCTTGAAAACCTGCAGGAAGCTCAATTTTTTTCTTTGTAAAACTATTGCTCGTGTTCATTTCAAAATTACAGTGAAAGTACTCCAGAACCTAACGTTGCAGTAAATAAATTTTCTTAAGTTACGTATACGCCCCCTACACCGCAACCTAATTGTACTCGTCTATATGTAAGTATGTACCTTCACTTCCAGCAATGGCAGGAAATGGCAACACAACTATGAAATTACACGCTAAGAAAGCATTTAATTACAACAAGTGCAACAACGCATGCAAGGTTTTCAAGCAATTCGTGGCAAAATAATTAGTTGCTTAACATTTATCGAAATCAATGCCGCAAATCGTGCAAATATTTCGGAAATTCAGCACTGGAAAAGTGTTGATGTGCTCAGAGTATAAAATAAAAACAATTTAAGCGTAAACGGCAAAAGCTATTAGCTGTTTTAATGAACTGATGATAAGAACCATATACATACAGTCACACCAACACTCACACCTTCCAAAAGCAATAATAATTAAATACAATTGTTTTGCTTCGGAAAACTGTAATTTGCGGCATTTTCACGGCGCACAAACCGCCAATCATTAATAGAAAAAATTAATGTGCATTTTGTTTATTGAAAACAGCAATTTTGATACGAGTATTCTCTAGCTGGAACGTGCTTTAACCGCACAGCGCAAATTATTGCGTTTCTAATAATTGGATAAATGCTGTGCTAAGCGCACGGCATACGAGTATGCACCACCCTCTCTTCGGATGCAGCCGCTAAATTGAACAGAATTGCGAATTTAGCGAGCTGTTAAGCGAGTGTGCGACTAATTTTTTCCATTTAGCGACTTTATCGAGTTTGAACCGGCTTTTTCACATACTTATGAATGTGTGTCTGTTTGTAGGCAAGCGTCAGCTGTTTATACCAGATGTGGTGGTCAGATAACGTAGCTGAGCTTTATCACAAAGCCTCACAACAGCAACAGCTCATATCCAACTAATTGAATTCGCTATTTGCATTGATATACATAAACATAAAAGCAAATGACAACAAAGCCACGACACTTTCACACACATTCCTCGTCGCATTCGTAGTCATAAATAATCATCTGTGTACTGAATACGTAGTATTTGCCTACAATGGACGGACTTAAATTGAGTTAAATTAACACTCGGCTGCAGCGTGATGATCGCAGTGAGATTTTCAAATTTTGCATGCGCAAAAAGCTTGTTTTGTGGCTGAGGGACTGAGTGTCAGAGTTGCGGTGGTTCAAAGTGGGGGCACTAATGAAGGTGTTAATGGCCGGGTGTGTGCTTTCATACAATCAAGTCGTTTATTTCACTAATGAAATCAATTGAGCGTTTTATGGTTGAAATTTAGCAAATTCTCTCAGGTGTGTGCAGAGCGTGACCACAAAATGCTTAAGTTGAGTTGAAATAAGTGAAACTCGAAACGTTGAAATAATGATGATGAAAAGTTGTTTTGTATAATTTTTACCAAGTATACTTTTGTTACTTTAATCAGCTAGTACATTTTGAGCCGAAAAGTATGCTATATGCATGTTTGTAGCCTACATTTAAGGACAGTAAATAAATAAAAAACGAAATTTGGTTCAGTGATATATTTCTCGGCGAGTATTTTACTAAAAGAGCCGATTAAAGCCGAGTTTACAACAACGCGCTAGTCGTTTCTTCTTTTTGCACTTTGGCGCCCATTCGGTATACTAAAAGCAACCAAGTCTTTCTCTATCTGAGATCTCCAACAGAGTCGAGGTCTTCCTCTTTCTTTGCTTCCCCGACAGATACTGCGTCGAATACTTTCAGAGCTGGAGTGTTTTCGTCCATTCGGATGACATAAACTATCCAGCGAAGCTGCTGTCTCTTAATTCGCTGAATTAAATCAATGTCTTTTCCATCGAATGCGATATTCGCCGTTGTCAAGGACCAACAATTTTCCACAGAATCTGTGTCTTGAAAACTCGTAACGTCGACTCATCAGATGTGGTCATCGTCTATGTCCCTGCACCATATAGCAGAACGGGAATAATGAGTGACTTATAGAGTTTAGTCGATGTTCGTCGAGAGAGGGCCTTACTTCTCATTTGCCTACTCAGTCCTAAGTAGCACATGTTGGCAAAGTGATTCTGCGTTGAATTTCGAGGCTGACATTGATGATGCTAATACCAGTCCCAGTGACGTGGGAGCCAAGTGGTCATTCATAACCAGACCCACACTGTGTATAGCTGAACACTCTTTTGGAAGATTGTACCTACTCTATTTAGCTCTGTGACTCGTATTATTTTCTCCAGCAATACATAGATTGATGAAGTCACACGATAGGGAGTCTCCTTTTCTGAAACCTCGCTTAATATCAAACGGCACGGAGAGATTTTTCCCGATCATGGCGGAGCTCTTAGTGCTGCTCAACGTCACCTTACACAGCCGTATAATATTCGCGGGAATGCCAAATTCAGACATAGAAACTCGGTAAATTTGCGACAAGGACTTTTGATATGATTAGCCAGGCTTGCCCAGATGTTGCTTTAGCAAGAAGTGATGTGGCATCAGGCCCTTTTTGGAGGGCCGAGAAGAGGTCGCTGATGAAGACCGTGCTGGGAGACCTGGCCTTCAAATCCAAAGTGAAAACGGTGCTCATTGTCTTTTTTGACATCAAAGGCATCGTTCACCATAAATTTGTTCCTCTTGGTCAAACGGCCAACGCCAAGTTTTACGTGAAAGTCCTCAAGAGACTCAAATGAAAGGTCAATCGGGTCCAAAAACATATTGTAGCCGATTGAAAGTTGCACCACGACAACGCCCCGGTTCTCACCGTCTTTCTTGTGAAGAGCTACTTAACCAAGGCTGGCATCTCAACTCTTCCGCAGCCGCCCTACAACCCAGATGTGGCCCATCCGGACTTTTTTGTTTCCTTGCCTCCAAAGCCAGATGAAAGGCAAACATATTGAGACGCCAGAGGGAATCCAATCAGCATGCACCTCGGCTTTCAAGGCTATTCCGGAGAATGCCTTCCGTGACGCCTTCAATGCTTGGATATCGCCCTGGCAGCACTGCATCGATGCAGAAAGAGCCTGGTTTGAAAGTTTTTAAAGAATTGTTATGATTGGTTCAATAAATTTTTTCCCCAGCAAGTTATCGCTTGCTCAGACAGACGAACGGATTAGAATCAAAATAGTGAGAATCAATTTCCTTCGTACTTAAAATGTATGTAACCTTTGTAGGGAGTATTCTACAAGCATCAGCCACATTCAGTAACCCTCCGACATTCAGCGGAAGAACTGAGTTCATATGAACATTCTGATCTCTAAATTATTAACACTCAGCTCTTGCCTGCTGATTCCCACAACAAATACGAAACCGTTCGGCAAAAATGGGAAAAGCACTGACCGTTGCAAATATCCCACGCAATTATCTAGTTATGTACATATGCATGTAAATATACTCGTATGTCTTGTAAAAAGCTGAACTTGATTGCAGAGTGTGTTGCTCCCTTAATTTGCCATCATCATTACATTATTATTATGCATTATGATTATGCATATTATAGCCAAATACGATTTCTCGCACAAGCAACGAGCATCTGCAACAATTTCTGTACAATTTTCCGGCTTCCTGCTTTTTACGAGGCAAAACTTTTTCACATAACTTTATTATATATTAATATTCATGTCGAAAACTCTCATATGGGCGATAAAATACTTACACTATAACCATGAATGTGCGCACACGCACACACACATACACACGCATCGATAGAAACCTGCTGAGAGGAGTTCTTTCTACGTCACACGCAGAGCAACATCAAACGCAGCACAACAATAACGAGAATAAAAAGCTAAAAAATTATGAAATCTTTTTTCCGTCACTTTTATCTCAGCCTTTTGGCATTTCTACTGCATTTTTGTTGTTGCTGCTTTCATTGCTTTATTGCATGTAAATGTGATATAATTTATGAAGCTCGCATTTAGTTATGCGTAAATATTTATATGTGGTTAATTTTTAGCACATGAGTGTATAAATAAAAATAAATATGATAAATACGCTAATTGGCATCCTTTCTGCGTGCGGGGGCAAATTCGTTTAGCCGAAGTGTGGGCGTTACAAACGAGCTGTGAGTGCCGAAAATAAACTGAATATTTTTGTATTTTTATTTGATATGTATTTGTTGTTATATATCAGCTTTTTTATGAGAGATCGGCGTCTGTAGTTTGCGTGAGATTTTCTTCTTCTTTCTGCTGCCTAAAAATACAGTTTTCCAACGAAAAGTAAACATTTTTCGCCAATAATTGCCTTATTAAATGCTCTGCATGTGCGAAGTGATTAACAAATAAGCGAGAAGCCACGCGCAGCACGGATGCACACAGGGTGCTACGTGTGGTGGCATGCTTTTATGGCCGCATTCAGTACATGAGTAGCTGTTGAAGTTAGAAAAACCCTTGGAACCACTTGAAAGTCCCCCAACTGTGAAATTGTGGTTGAATATCCCCAAGTATTTCAACATATATGTATATGCTCCAAAAAATTGATACTAGTTTTTCTCTAAGCACCGTTTTCAGAGTTGACGTGAAAATTTTTTGGAAAGACATTTAAAATTTATATTTTGTAATTATACATACCGCCCACGCCCTGACGGAAGAAAAGGACGATGTGTGCAAAGATGTCTTCTATGTATGAGCATTTGGAGCGCACCTATGAAAAGAAGGGCAAAGAAGGCGGGAGTGGGAAAAAAGGCACCTTTGGTACTACGGTCGGTAAATTCAGCTTCCATGATGAAGGGCTGACCGACTTCACCAAAGCCCTAAACTAAATTTATCAAGCTACATATCTGGCTGTCTCCGGATCGAAAAGCAACCAATGAAATGGATCATGTTGTGATAGATGGAAAACACGTCTCCAGTATTTTAGAAGCGCGTACGCTTCGAGATCCTGGCATTAACTCGTACCACTATCTTGTTGCAACGAAGGTACTCACCAGCCTCTGTGCAGCAAGGAAGGTTCGACGTTGAGAAGCTGAACGCCTGCTCTCTGAGAGCACTCATCAGCAACTGCAGACGAAACCATTGGTTTTCGGAAGAGGCAAAAGAACAGCTGATACGATGTGGAGTGTCGAGCCGTAGTGAAGAGAAAACAGACCGCCTACATTGCAACATTACAATCGACCACAACACGAGCGGGATGGGATAGATACCGAGAGTTAAAGAGGGAAGTGGAAAGTTTCAAGACCGGAGCAGACTCTTGTAGAATCCCGCAAAGAGGATCAAGTGACCGATGCCCAGAGCATACTAATATTATGGAGGGAACACGCCTCCAGCTTGCTGAGGCAGTAAAAGTACAACGCCAGGAGAAGGTGAACCCGATTTCCCAATCTATGATGATGGATCAGACGTTCCATTGCCCGGCCATGTGGTTCGAATAGCAATTACCCGTCTATAGAACAACAAAGCGTTCAAAGAACTGACAAGAAAAATGCATTAGCTTCTTGGTAGAATATGGTCGAACGAAAGCATGCCCGACGATTGAAATTTAAGTGTGCTTTACCCATAAAAAGCGGGGCCCCACAATCAGCTCCAACAAATAGTCGTCGCATTCGCCACTTGGTCCCCACGTCACTGTGAAGTATTTGGCAGCCCTCAACCGTTTTGGTTAATGTTTTGGGTATGAAGCGTGTCGATGCTACACTCATACCAAAAGAACTGAGAACTATTGCAAAGATGTAATCGAGTAAAGGTCTCAAAAGAGTTGTTCGACAAGGTAGGACTCTACATTCATTAAATACTAGTCACGATAGGCTTTTGAGTAAGCCGTAGAAACAGTCCAACAATCTAGTGAATGGCAGTGCAAAAATGAGCCGAAACCAAAAAATCAAAAATCGCTGAAGGCACTGAACACCATGACCACCATCAAAGTGGAGACTTATGACGAGTGTATGGAAAATTGAATTAAGCGTTGACCTGCTCGTATTGACTCAAGAACCCATTTTGAAGGCGACAATAAATATTTGTAGTAAAATACGTGAATATGTTAGTATGTTTTTTGATGGCCCGAGTCAGTTGGTATAGTTAATCAAGATCAAGAAAATGCTGCTATGGTAGTCAGGTCTATATAACCTGAACGGATCCAAATGTTTAGCTGGATTAATACCATCATTAAGAAATATGAACAGGGAGCTCAAAGAGGCTAGAACAAATGTAAGATAAAATAATGCGATATTTTACTTTAACATTTTACGAGGTTCCTTCCTGTGTTATTAATCATATTTAAATAGTGAGTTCGCTCGTCCATTCTCAATTTTAAAGACACACACCCTGTAGTAACTCCACTTGCTCCTAAAATCGCTACTATGTACATACTCATGTATTATTAGTCTGAAAATTTGTAATTTCTTAAACGAAAACACGTGTATTTCTTTAAACAAAACAAAAAATAAAAACAAAAACAAAAATATTTCTACGTAATTTTCCGCAGTCGCCTTTCATAAACAACAACTATAACGATCATTGTGGACCGAAGGTCTACGATTGTGTGTTTATGGCCGACTGAGTGGCGCTTTCACGCACTGGAGCAGCCCACCTGGTGCGCTTAATCGCACTTATATGCCGTTATTAATGTCTGTACTCACACATAAAAAGCATTAAATTCGAATAATTGCAAAATATGACAAACACACATACAAGTTATATGCGCGCATGTGTGTGCGGCTTTGTTTATTTGCAGTTAGTGACATTTTTAGTGGCAAATTGAATAATTGTCGACGTTCGCCGCTTTTAAATCTCTTTTATTGCGCAAACACTTGTATGTACATAATAATTGTAACTGTTAGTTTGTATATTTTGTTTTTGTATGTTGATTGCCTTTCGCCAACTCTCCGTTAAACGAAATGTTAAAATAAGTTTAAATTATGAGTGTCAGTATTCAAAATGGAATGCAAATTTTACATTTGCAAACTAGCAAATGATATGCAAAGCGACAACAATAATTGGTTTCCCTACAACAGTTGTCTCCCGACAATGAGATAATGCATGGCGTTGCATGAAAACATCTTAATGAGCAGCTAATTTACATATCACTTATACTGCTTGCTGCAAGTAGCTGCCGACAAAGCCGGATATACGAACTACTATCACCATTGTTTAGCTGATAAATATGAAAATGTGATGAGAGACCCTTGACTAGCTGTTGGGTAATATAGCTTGCTTGCCAGAACAATATTTTAACAAGAGTTTGTGTTGATTTATTAGTTTGAAAAAGAAAATTATGTATATAATTTGTATAATGGGTGATCCAAATAGAGGTACTTTTTTCAATAGCCTTTTTTTGACAGAACACGCGTGAGTCGTGTTAAGTTGTCAGTATTATTTGGCATTCCATCATGGAAAGACTTACGCCCGAACAACGTTTACAAATCGTTCAACTACATATATTACGAAAAATTACGTTCTGTAAAGAATGTGTTTTACGCGCTTCCCTCAACTTATGGTCAAAATAATCGGCTCACTGAGTTTATTATTCGCAACACTATCACACATTTTGAGTCTCATCATTCATTATTTGACAATATTCGACCAAATAGACCATGTCCAGCACGCAGTGAAAAAAATATAGCCGCCGCAGCTGAGAGTGTACTCGAAGACCGTGGAGAGTCGATTCGGCGCCGTTCGCAGCAACTCGGACTGAAGTTGGAACGACTTGACACATTTCACGTCGAGGTTTTAAGCTGAAGGAGTACACAATATAGCTTGTGCAGGAACTGAGCCCACTCGACCTTCCCAAGCGACATCGGGTCTCTCTATGGACTCTTGAAAAGTTCCAAGAAGATTCCACGTTTTCGAGCCCCATTTTTTTCAGTGATGAGGCCTATTTCTGGCTCAATGGATATATAAACAAGCGAAAATGCTGCATTTGGCACGAAGAGCATTTGGAGAGATTCAAGAGGTGCCATTTTATCTTGACAAAAACAACGGTTTCATGTGGTTTTTGGGCCAGTGGAATCATCGGTCCATATTTTTTCGAAAATTATGCCAGTGAGAATGTAACCGTCAATGGCGTCAGTCGCGCCATGATAACCGACTATTTGAGCATTGAAATTGAAGCTCGTGAACTCGACGACATTTGGTTTTAACAGACGGCGTCACTTCTCCTGCATCGCATTAATCAATGGATTTATTGTGAGAACACTTCGTGAGCAGATAATACCACGTTCTCGGCCGGTCGATTGGCCATCAAAATCATTAGACTTTTTCTTGTGTGAATGTTTAAAGACTAAAATCTATGCGGTCAATCTAGCTTCGATTTAGGCCTTGGAGCAAAACATCACACGTGTATATTTTAAGTTACAAGTCGAAAGGCTCGAACGAGTCATCGAGAATTGGACTCAATGGATAGACTATCTGAGATGTAACCGCGACCAACATTTGAAAGAGATAATCTTCAAAAAATAAATGCCAAAGGATGTTCTTTTGAATGGTAATAAACATTCCCCATTAAACTTGAAATTTCTGAGATTTTTCTTTAAAAAAGTAGGGAACCTCAAATGTATCACCCTCTGTAAGCATACACCGTTACATTGTGTCCACAGTGTACACGTTGAGTAGCCAATGTTAATTACCCACGCCAAAAGCGGCTGAGAGACAAGCAACCTTGGCTGTTGCCAACTACTGTAAATTATGATCAAAATATTTACGAAAATATATGGTCTAATAATGAGCTAGTTGTATTTGCTATTTTTGTTATTTAGCTTACTCTATCACATCGTCGGTTTCACGTGTTTGCTAAGTTCTAAATATGGACGAACCAGATTTTGGCAATGTAATGCCGGTATAATCGATTTTTTACCACTTCTGGCCCTTTTGCTGTGTATAAACATAGAAACGGTTTCCTGTTTTAATTATCAGAGAATATTATATTTCCATTTAGTTTTGCCATGGGTTGGCCCCACTAACGAACATAGGTGCAAAATTTAGTAATTTAGTTTATTAATAGAAGAAAGATTGCGTCACGTAATGTTGAGGACGAAACAAACTGTCAAACTTAGTAACAACAAAATTAATTGCAAATCCTCTCTTCTTTTCTTCATGACGTGAGTATTTACTTTATTTTCCCATTAAAAATTTTCCAAAAAGAAACCCTAGGAACGAAACTGTCATTTCTATTTCTATTACTTTTGGTAAGTACTTAGGAAACTAGCGTCAAAACTCGTTGAATTAAGTGGAAGGGATATCTTTGCCAAGACTTTCTTGAGCAGAAATGTAGCAGAGAAAATGTCATATTTTTTAGACATATATGAGCATAAGGCATCTGTGGACTTGAATTGCTTGACATTTTCCTATGAACTTTCTTTAGATCTTAACAAATCAGCAGACCAAATAATAAACTCAAGAGAATGCTATTGATTAGTTGCTTAGATGAGGTTTGTTGCGTTTATACCCTGCCACGAAGTTGGTTCCATGCAGAAGGAAACGTCGGAGACCCTTTCAACTATCTATAAGTAGGTATATCTTTGTCTTCTTTATTGGCGTAGACACCGCTAACGTAGTACAAATTATTCAAGGAGAGTCAAGAATGCGTTGACGCCGAGCCACGCCCAGTACGGCCATCAACATCAACTGATGATCAAAATAATTACTGGCGATCAGACTTGGATCTATGCTTACGACCCAGAAACAGAGATCAATCGACCGAATATTGTGGTAAAAGTGAGCTGAAGCCGAAAAAACTAGTCAAGCAGGTTAAAGCAAGGCTATGTTGACAGTTGTCCTCGATTAACGAGATTTGGTGCACTCTGAATTCCTTCCGGCCGGTCAAACTGTCGATAAAGGAGTCCGGAGTATTTTGGACGCAGTTGTTTTAAATATATCAATATGTCAACTCTATTCGGAATTCAACAAGGGTATTCCAACAACAAAAAACGGCCTAAAAATATCCACGGTGTAACCAAAAGTTTAGAAACGAATGTTTTCCTATAACAGTTCTTTCATCTTGACCTTTTAAGTGAACTCGGACCTGTACCGAAAGGTTTTAATTTTGGTGGAATGAAACCCGGAAAGCGCTTGAGTTCCGAGATTGCCTCACTCTTATACTTGCTCGGCTCACAACATCTCTATTCAATCTTATTAAAACTATTTAATTAAATAAATTAATACAAAATTGTCACAGACAAAGTACAGACGAGAATATCAATAATTGCCTCATCAATCAAACATATAGCCACGTTAGCGACGCTTTCAAGAAAAACAACCCATAGCCTCCCAAAAACACATTTTACCAAGAAATATTAAGTGACATAATTTCCAGCAAATTAACATTATTATTATTGTTAATCTAGGCAATAGCGTATAATTCACGCCACACAATAGACATTACGTAAAATGGGCGAACATCCGTCAATAACGTCAGACTGCCTTAGCACTAATGTCAACGCCATATTGGCCGTATTTACTCACCTTCATAACCAACTCGAACGGGTGTTTGTAGACCCTAACGGGCGATTGGAATTTTTGCACCATTTTTGTTGAGATTTTTCGTTAATGTATACTACACTCTTCTCCACTGTTGACAGAAATGTGCTGAGGATGTGATGCTTCTTAGAACCGTTAAGCTGGCGCTTAAGCTCTTCTGGTGCTTCGTTGTTTGTTTACTGTGTATTTTTACACTTTTCTCTTTTAACTGCACTTCTTAAGTAAGTAGGTTCACTTTGTATCTTTATTTTTTTTTCAATTTTCTTTAGTTATGCCTTTTGTTGCTCGTTTTATGAATTTTCTTTTGTGTTTATTGGACCCTTCGTTTTAGTACCTTCCTCGTGCACAAAATTACTTGCTGCCAAAGACTAATTACAAAAGCGCATGTTGGTAATATATTTTTTAGTTTTTTATTTTTACTTTGCGGTGAGCCCTTCAACAAAACAAATGAGCGGAAAAATGCACAAAAGAGAAATGAAAATTCAGCTTGTCAGACGCCAATGGCCGACCAACTGACGGCCTGACGGCTTTGTTGACTGTGGCTTTGTGGCGCGTGAGTGAGCGCTGCTGAAGGCTAACGACCGCCCCGACGCTTAGACCAACTGGCTAAGAAATCTTTACAAAATTCACAGCGCCCGCAATCGATTTCCGCTAATTGCTCTTTACTTGTTTGGTTGGTCTAGTTTGCTAGTTACTTCTTGTTATTATTTTGTATTTGTAATTGTTGTTAGCAACTTTTGACGTTTTGCCTGCGAGCTCATTCAGGGACTGCTGGTAAACGAGGCTAACCCTTTTCTTTGGTACTTTAGTGCGAGTTCGTAGACATTACACAATGAGCACAGCTATTCTGCCACTATTTGTTCATACATACATACATACACGTACATACATAGGTATGTGTGTATCTATGTACTTACGCTTAGGTGTATTTACTTTCAACTACTTTATATTTGTTTTCACGTATTCGTATTTTTTCACTTTTTTACTTTCGCACTGTACACAAAACACGAAAATACTTTGCCACCGTTAGTTTGTATTCCGTTTTATATTCGTAAATATTTCCGATTTTACTTTCTGTTAGCGTTTCCGCAAAATCTCAACTAAAAGTATACAATTCTGTATTCTGCTTATGAAGTGCACTTCAAAGTAGCTACAAAACTGTGTGTTCTTTCTGCAGTTGAATGCATCCGCGCCGTTCGCCTGGTAGAAAGCAAATGTAGGCAGCCGTGAGTTGACTCGCTTGTTAACAGCTCTGCTCATACGTATGTATGTGTATAAGTGTGTATATTCATTGATTGGAAAACCTACATTTATGACTTCTCTCGCAAGCGCTCAGAAAACTTATACATACAGATATGTATGTATACATTTTTAAATACTGTGGTGAGGTAAATATTAGCACTCGGTGATGCTTGTGTAGAAGACGTAGAGGCCATTCAAAAGGCTTGCACCAGCATACTGGCGGCCTTACCGGCCAACGAGCTGAAAAACTCGCAAAAGGTTTAAATATCTCCAAGTTACACGTGTTTTTGTAAACAACCAAAGGTTAATTTTTCGATTTTTACAAAGGTGGTTTTTTTTGGACAATGAACTTACTTAAAATTTTGTTTGCGGAAAAATTTATATTGTGCTGACACGTTTGAAATATTGCGGAACGCTTTCGGTCATCAAAAAAACGTTTAGTAGTGGTGCAACGAGTTCAAAATGGACCGAGCAATCGTTAACAGCGCTAGACGGCCATCAAACAATTGACAATTAGTGCTCTCATTGCTAATATGGGAGTATCATTTGACTCAGCTCAAACCATTTTGAAAAAATATTTGTGACTCTACATTGGTGTCAAACTCACTCAAATACGCCGTGTCATACTGCATTGGTTTTTCGCGATTTTTTTACTAAACAGCTGACTCATTTTGTTCCTTTACCATCTCTCAAAACCGCTTTCAACCTTTTGCTCCCTTAAGTGCCTAAACGGGTGACTTAGATCACGTTGCCTATCTAATTCAAATAGTCACATAGCAACAAGTTAATTAGAGTCATATATCGCTTAGATAATCCTATTAGGGGCGGCATCTGATTAGGCTCCATATGAATTCAGCAAACTGAAACCGCAACGAAGGAGATCCAGAAAACTTCTAACTTCAAAACTACTGCACCAATTCTTTTCAAATACTTCTGTACTTAGTTTTGAGTTATCACCGGAGAGTTACTTTTACTTTTGTTAATGATTTTTATTTTATAATAACAATTAGGCGGTTTTATCCCGCAAAAAATAGAGTTTGTTCCTTCAAATTATTCTAAAAAAGGTGATTAACTGAAATTTCGAAAGTTTTTTCGGTGTTACCTGGGGAAAACTATTATCAAAGAAATGTATCTTGATTTGTTTAATTCGAATGATCTAGCAACAAGTTATGAAGGGCGCTGCAATCCTAGTGGTCGAACCCTTCGAAGTAAAAAGAAAAAAATCGTGTTTTATGTCGTATTGGACGAAGAAATTAACAAAAAAGGGAAATTTTAATTTATTTTACGATTCAAAAATTCTCTTGACTACACTATTTTTATTTTTCTCGTCACTGTTTGCATCTTCATATACATATATACGCCGCTTATACATTTGTATTTGTATGTATCTGCATCTCAAACCGCCGAACTGTTACCACTTTTATGTGCTCGCACTTGGAATGAGCGAGATTTGATTCTCCCCATTGGAAAAACTCTCACAGCGCTAAAAAAAGTGGTAAAAAAATCGTCTTGCAATGTTCTGCCCAACAATTGGCTTTTTCCGCGAAGCATTTCTGCTTCAAAAGCATAATTTTACTAAATATTTTTTGTTATTCACTATAATATACACTTCGTTATAAATATTTGTATAATTATTTTGTGCCAATTAGCATTTTTACTTTGAAATTATATAAAGAGACCAAAGCACACGCACTCAACACTTCCGTCGCTCGCCACTTTCTAATGAACACTTCGTTCCAAAATACTCGGACGTGTTTGTATGTACATAGCTATGTGAGTATTTATGTGCATACTCAAACGATATAAACAACTTAACACCACCCCAAGCATATACACTGGCATACATACATATATGTATATGTGTGTATATATGAGAGTAAAAGTACATCAATCATTTGTTTGGAATAGTGGGATTTCGGCAGCAGAACAGCTGTTACCAGCGCTGGTAGGTGTAGATACATAGATACATGTGTGTCTGTCACAGATATAGATACTGTGTGTATGGATTAATCACTTCCCAGTATTTGAAATAAAAGTGTTGCATACAGTTAATAAAATATTTTAATTAAAGTTAAACTTTTTTAAATGAATTTGAAAATAATTTAATTTTTTTACGTATATACTATTTGTATATAGCTAAATATTATATAATTAAAAAAAAAGCGGATTCAGCGATATAATACCCTTCACTGATGCATTTATTTTATAATAAAAGGGTATAAAAAGACATTCATTTTGATTTTGTTTAGTTTGTAAAACAGCTGTATGCTATAGTGATTCGATCTGAACAATATTATCGGAGATTGTGGCATTGCCGTGGACAATAAATCGTGCCAATTTTCGTGAAGATATCTCTTCAAATAAGTCAATTTTCCATTCAAGGTCAATCAGTTTATATGGGAGCTATATGCTATAGTTATCTAATCTGAGTAATTTTTTATCAGATTGTAGCATCGCCTTGGTTAGTAATCCAAGCCAAATTTCGTCAATATATCTCGTTAAATAAAAAAGTTTCCCTTACAAGAGCTTGATTTTGATCCGAAAGTTTGAATGGCAGCTACATGCTATAGTAGTCCGATTTATATAATTTCTTCAGAACTTATTAGGATGCCTGAGATAACAAGTCATGCCAAATTACAAGAAGATACCTTGTGAAATAAACAAGTTTTCCATACAAGCTTTTGATTCCGATCGTACAGTTTCTATGAGAGCTATATGCAATAGTGGTCCGATATCGGCGATTCCGACAAATGAGTAGTTTCTTGAGGATAAAAGAATGTGTGCAAAATTTCAGGGCAATATCTTGTAAATGCAGGCATATATATGTATAGTATATCTGTATATACAAGAGAGACAGCGATAACTGGTTCAAAAAAAGTTATATAAATAAATAAGGAAAATTTAGATTACCAAAAGTAGAGGTTAATTCGAGGAGCCTTATTTAGAAAAAAACGTCTCTTTAAATTTGAACATTAAGTCAACTAAGTACACTGTAAGAAAAGAAATGACAAACCAATAAAAAAAATACTAAATTTGAATTAAAATCATCATTTAATATATTTTAACGGAATAAATTACAAGAATTATAAAAAATACAATTCACATAGCACTTATGCAAAAGAAAAATGTTTTTCTCAGTATAGGTTTTAATAATGGTCTAAAAAATATACCAAACATAAGTGTAAGCAAGAAAAGTTAACAATTTTCTTTAACAAATATTTTACCTGAGTCATAAAAAAGTTGTAATAAATACTATTTATCGCATATACATACATACATGTGTATATTATATACCCTATATGAGGGATAAAACCTATAAATATGTGAATGATCTTAAAGCCTGTTGCCATTTAGCTGCTTACTGCTCGAAAACGCGCCAACTATTGCTCACTTCTGACTACGCCCATAGACTGCAATGCTGTCGGGAGAAAATATAATTAAAATATTAAAAAAAAAATGTTAAAAAAATATTAGTAAAAGTTTTTTTCTCTCTTTTTCCGAAACATCTTCTCTTTCAAACCCCTCTTTTAAAATATTTTTTTCTATATTTTTTTAAAATTTATTTTTTATAATAATATTTACATTTTTTTTTTTTATTTTTCGAAAATTTTCTCTTTCAAAAACCTACATATTAAAATATTTTTCTCTATTTTTTAAAAAAATATTTTTAAAATTTATTCGAAAATATTACTCTTTCGAAAACCTTCCTTTCAAAATAATATTTTTCTGTATTTTTCGAAAGTTTTTCACTTTTCAAAAACCTACCGATAGATGCAGGTGTATTCCGGATGCCCATGATTCGACTTGAACTTGAAGCGCATGTAAAGGTATTTGCATTCACTCTTCACCTCGTAATTCTGCGCAGGCGGATGCTGATTTGTGTAGGTGAAGTCACCAAATTTCGCTTCTTTCGATGAAGTAGCGGTGATGCCCTGTAGAAGTTGAATATTTAAATATATTGTAATGGAAGAAAATAAAACTTAAAGTGCTTTTCAGTTTTCTTGCAGTCTTCACATTGCGTTGCCTACATTTAGGAGACATGCGCGAAAGCTCATGCTGCATCTCTCTCTCTGTGTCTCTGTCTTTCGCTCAAAACCTCCAATCTAAACTCTACTCCCTCATAACGCCCACTAAAGTCACCCGAATACTTACGTAAACTTCGAACTCCTTCGGCGCACTCGTTGTATCATTATTGGGCGCATTGTCCTTGCACAGATGCGCCAACTCGAAACTCTCCACAAATATCTGCTGGTAAAACAGTTATAAATTTCTCAAAACACTCAACCGCTCTTATTACTCACCGCCTGCGCCAGCTTGATGGTCACCACCGCCTTCGCGCGCTTGAAAGCGAAGCAATTGCCTGGTTCCATGCCGGACCTTAGCATATTTATAGGCGGATTTGCGCTGTACTGCAGCCCGAGCACTGATCGCACCAGATTGCCGCCATCCAGCGGCTCGGCGTTCACATCCTGCACCTTGGCGCCCAACTCCTCCGCCGCATAGTTGATACGCGCCGGCACAGTGCGCTCCATTAAGGCGCCGCCCTCACCCTCTGCCGTCATGGTGTTTGCGGTCGTTGTCGTGCGGCCGGCACATTCTGTGAGCCGCAATTGCTTTTTCATCGTGTACAAGTCATCCCAGATGCCGGCCAGTCGCTTCTTCAGTATGCCGTCAACGATCTCATTTAAGTGCTTTGTGTCACCTTGCCCCGGCGCCGTGTGCAGCACAACGTGCTGTGGATGTGTCAGTGCATCGGTTGGGTTATAGAAAATATTAATTTTTAACTCAGTTACATTTTTCAAAACCAATTTCGACTCACCGCTATCTCGTCGACCTCCTCACGCAATCGGCCGAATTTGCGTCTATTCTCCAAATTACTCGAGACCAGTATGTAGATGAAGAAACCAATTAAAAATGTCGATATTAAATAACAAATGCAAACTCTCGTGCGACTTGGTTCCATCGCCTGTGTATTCGCAGTGCGTTTTTGAAGTTTACATTATTTCTTGATAATCAAATTTTCAAAAAAAAAAAAATTTGATGGAAAATTTTTGATTGTTTTTGTTGTGTATATTCGTTGGAGAGCACAAAAGATGGAGGGGACTAAGGGTATTCACAACCGGTATATATGTATGTATATGTACAAATACAACGGAAGTCCAAGGAATTATATAAGTACATACATACATAGGAAAACGATCCTTGAAGAACGAAATGTTTAACAGAAGACAATTTTTTAAGTGCGCAAGGGCTTGGAATTCAAACCCTTTGAGATCCTTATCTACATACTATATACTTATCTATTACTACAAAAACAAGAATTACCGGTTATTTTTCTGATTTTACCAGACAAGTATCGAAACCAAATACACTCAGGCGACCATTTTAGGCGCTTAAAGTATAAAATGCATAATTGTTACTCTAAATGAATAGTGCTTATAGTCTGAAATATATAACTTGAGACTTATATTTATATTTTTAAGTCTCTCTTAGTCCCGCTTATAGCTTGTGAGCAATTTGATTGAAGAAAAGAGTATAGTTCAAGATCAGCATCACAGATCTGTGTAGAAAGAAATAAAGAATAAAAAAACTCACCACACTTAAACTCACCATTTCTATATTCACCACACCTAACTAATGAAATTTTTCCGCTTAAAGCTTACATAACTTCACTTATATTAAGATGACTAAATGACAAAGCCAAATTTGCCACATCTAAGCAACATGTTATTAACTGATTTACTTATATTTTTACATTAACATGATATCTGAAGCAAAAAGAAATTCACCACACCTTAATTCACCACTTGTAACTAATAACATTCTCTTAAAGCTCTAATTCAGCTAAACTTCATTCAGTCTTCTGTATTATCATGACTTAATTCAACATACCTAGCTCACCTCACATTTGTCACTTACCACTTTTAAATTAACCATATCTAACTAATGATAATTACTTTCTTAAAGCTTACATAAGTTAGTTAAACTTAAGACGACTGAATCACCAATACTTAATTCAGCATACCTAATCACCACGGGAAAATTCACCAAATGTCACTAGCGTATTACTTACTAATTTAATTAAATACATTTCTATGTTTACATAGTATCAAAGAAACCCACCAAATTTAAGTTCATAAAATTTAACTAATTCAACTTATACTCTTAAAGCTAACATAATTCAGCTTATCACAAAAACTAAGTTCAATAATCTAACTCAAAACAGGCAAATTCAGCATTTCTCACCAATATATTATTTACTTATTTTATGACAATATTATGTTTATATAATATTTAAAATATCATGAAAACTCCCCACACCTAAATTCACCACTTATAAACTCACCACACTTAACTAATTACACTTTTTGCTCTTAAATCTCCTAAATAATACATCATTCCGCTAATCTTAAGATCACTGAATCATCTAAGCTCAACTCAACCTAACTTACTCACCTCAGGCATACCTTCCATAAATGCTTCTTCCTAGCTTCTCTAAGCAAAGTTACCTGCGTTTACTCAACCGCATATGCCTCGAAGTATACACATAAATTTCATCAAAAATTGATTACAACAAAAACTCCATAAAATAATATCCTCAACTCGTTTGATTAAAGCGTTGCTTTATTAAAAACTTTAGCAAGAATGTATGTGAAGAATGCGTATTTAAAAATTTATGTGTTGCTTTTAATCAGCCATTGCAGTCCCTGTGAAGCTTTAATTTAGTCTTCAAACTTTTGCCTCCGACCAGAGCCAACCAATGCCTTGCAACGGATGATTGAGGAAAAAAAAGTAGTGAGAGCATGAGATAAATTGCATATGCGTATGTATTTGTTTTTTAAACGCACTAATCAGCACTATACGTACATACATATTGTTGTTATTTTTGTAATATCATTTAACAAACAGACATACATACATACATTTATGTTTTCCATTTTTTGCAATGAGTTCAATGTGTGTGTGTGTGGGTCAAAAGGAGCGCGCGCTGGCGCTCCACATAAGCGTATGTTAGACATACTCTACAATAACTTTAATACATAGGCATACTCGTATGTATATGTAAATGTATGAGATTATGCTGCAGATTATTCAATATTCGTTTAATGCTGGTGCAAATGGGTGTGCTGGGTTGAGTGTGTGTGTGTGGGTGTGTTTATGGGTATTTGTGTAATTACAACATTCTAAACACTATCGCCTAATTAATTATAATAGCTTTAATTTGCGTTAATATTATGTTGCTTTGCTATACATACAAACATTGAGTATATAAATATAATAATATGTATATTACTAAGTATATAAGTTATAGGAATAAATTAACATTACATGCAATGCCACAGAGCGTTTTTCGTTCTTGCTTTTGGTTAAACGCCGTCTCAACAAAACAAATTCTAAACAATTGCATTATCATATTTGCTATATTTACATACAAACAGTTAAACGGTTTATGCGTATAAGTTGCTTTATGTCATTGTAATATGTATTGGTAATTCTAAGTCTGCTTGGATTTACTTTGCTACGGTTTTCACCGAGAAGTCGATAGCAGTTGGCATATATATACATATATGTATATATACTATATGTACTTGTATATATGCTGTAAATTTTTTTGTTTTTGTTTTAGGTTTTAAGTAATAATATTGCATTCGTTCAAGCGCAGTGTGTGTTTGCGTGTGATTATGTATGATTATTTTGGCCTACGGCAGCGCGCATAATAATTCATATAAGTTTTTGTTGGTTTTGTATTTCAAATTAAATTTATGTAAAACAGCCATACAAATCGCAGTTCCTTATTGTAGCAAAAAAAATTTAAGTTTTTCTTGTAAGCCTTAGCACACCGGCAGGATAATACTGTGGTATCAGTATGTGTTCGGGCAGTGGGCGTCGCGGTGTACAACGCTGCTGCGCCTGGCGTATAATATTGGCGATTTTACCTGCAGCAAATGAGATTTTGTTAAAGAAAGGTTTATAGAAAAGTAAAAAAGGTGTTTACCCAAAACGTTCGCCTCGACAAAACGCTTGTCTAAGTGCTGCAGCACGCTGAGATTCTTCGTGCGCACCCACTGCTGCAGTATGTCGGCGACTTTGAGCGGCACAAATGCGGTTTCGTTGTCCTTCGTGTCCTTAAGGGGCAAAAAATATTTTTTGAATTTTAAAATATATGAAAAATAAGAAACAAACGTTATCAAGCTATAATACCCCTCACAAATAAAAAAGTTTTCAGTACAAGATTTTGATGTTGGGCATTCAATTTGTATGGCAGCTCTATGCTACAGTGGTTCGATTTGAACGATATTTTCGGAGATTGTGCCGTTTTCTTGGGCAAAAATGCATGTTAAATTTTGTTAGAATATCTGAACAAATAAAAAAGTTTTCCATACAAAAACTTGCTTCTGATAAGTCGGTTTGTGTAGCAGCTAAAAGCTATTGTGGTCCGAAATCGACGGTTCCCACATATGATCAACATCTTGGGAAGAAAAGGACGTGCGCGAAATTTGAAATCGATACATCAAAAACTGACGGACTAGAACCCATATATACAGACAGACGGATGGACGGTCAGAAGTGCATGACGAAATCGACTCAGTTGTTGTTGTAGCAGCAGAATTCTGCATAGTTGAGTCCTTTCTGACCGGATAAGAAAACCGGAGCCGTTCCGGTTACGTAGATCCGACTGTCGTGGGAACGGCTTATCGACTCAGCTCGTCGCGCTCATTGTTAAAATATATATTTTAAAGAGTCTCTGTAGTTTGCTTTTGAGTGTTACAAACTTTGCGGCAAATTAAGTATACTTTGTTCAGGGTATAAAAATATTTGTATGGAACCAAACTCCATTATTTAAAGGCTTAAAACCGATAAGGAATAGCGCTGTTACCTGCTGAAACTCCACCTCCACCTGCTGCCGCGTGGCCAGCTCAATCAGACGCTTCAGTTTTGGATGGTTGCCATGTTTCTTCGATTCGTGCAACAGCAGATGCTTTAGGTCCTTGAATTCCTTCAAGCTTTGTTGTTTGCCAAGCATTGTGGACATTTGCGTTGTTGTTTTTGTTGTTGTAGTCGTTGTAGCAGTATTCGAGACGTAAAAAAGATGCGATTTGATAATTTCCAAATTATATGGTACATGAAGTTTATCCTGGATAAGAAAAAAATTGTTAACAAAAATAATTAAAAAAATGTTTTCAATATTTTTTGAAATTTGCACTCACCAGTGCCTGCACTAGCAACTCCTCGCTTAAATTTAAAGTGGCAACTGTAACAGTTTCCTTTTCAGTCAGTAGTAAGTTTTTCAACAGCTGCGGAGTTTAAAAATGCATTATTATTACATACCACACACACACACATGCATTTGCTAAACACTCACAAGCTCGTTGTCGAAGCCGCTATCGCCCGCAGCCGCGCGTCTTTGCTGCGCCGACGCGTCCTCCTCACTTTTGCATTGCTGCAACACCTCAGCGTCGCAGGTGCGCGCACGCACACGAGTACGCACGCGCGGCTTAATTTTTAACTTCGGATCGCCAGCGCACGGTCCGCTATCATCACAACTAACACTGTCGCCCAGCCACCTGTCGTCCTTCATCATGCGTATATCACGAAAGGCCGAGCTAGCCCAGTCCACACACCTCGGCTGCAAGTAATCGCCGATCGCTGTGCCGAGCATGCACTCGTCGTGCGCGTCACGCAGTACCAATGGCGAGCCGCTGCGACAGCGCGCTGTGCCCGCCGACGAGCCGTGCGTAGCGCGCTTAAAAAGCGCGATGCTGCTGCTGCTGCGCTTGCGACAGCGTGTGCAATCATTCGTGTCGATGGCCTTGCCGATGGTGTTTGCGAGAAATTCCTTTTCCAAACAATCCAGACACGTGTCGTCGTTCACGCTCAGATCGTCGCAGTCGTTGGACGTCGCTGTCGTGGCTGTGTTACTGACTAGATGGGCTTCGGCGCGCATGCAGTTTTCAGTGCTCATGCCGACCTTGGGCGCGGAGCAGCGAAATTCGGCACAGCTGGCACTCCGCTCGTCAAAGCTTGTGCTATTACAAAGCGTGGTCAACGCATATGTTGAGCGCAGCGAATTGCGCGACTTCGATGAATTTTTGGAAGATGTGGACGAGGATGTAGAAAACGTAGAGAATCGCTTCGGTTTGGCGCCTATGTAAAAAAAATTATATAAGAACTGCTGAGCCATAAAAGTTAAAAACTTTTTAACACACCTGTCACTTTCGATGGACTGGACTTGCCCTCCTCCTTGACGTGCAGTAGATCACGTCCGAAATTCGAGAGTAGCGCATTGGGCAGCGAGTGGGCGGCATTAAGCACTTTGTTGGTTGGCACCGCATCCACTGTATCATCGGTCATGCCCAACGCAGAGGCGCGATCACTTTGCACATGCTCGTAGGCATCGCTGTCGCCATTCTCGCCCTTGATCTGATCTAAATGCATGGTGATTCGGGCAAAGTTCTTGCTGATCATTAGTTGGGATTGCAGCGTTTTAGCGGGTGGCGGTGGCAAACTATCATCGATTGGCGAACTGAAAAGAAGTCTTTGCGCAGCAGCAGCGCCATTACCGTAGTGTCCCAGCGTCGCTGAATGGCGTCCACTCAAATGGCAGGCATCACGTTGCATTAGAAAAGCGTCGGCGTGCCCAGGTGCCGTCTCTACAGAGCCATATTCCACTTCTGATAAAGGATCCGGTTCAAAATCCATTTCTAAAAAGTCCGTTTCGTCATCCGCCATGCAGGTATTTCCAGTACCATGCCCACGTCCAGAAATAGTATCCAGTGCGAGATCAAAATCGGCGCCATCTCCGCGATATGCGTAAACACAATCATCCGAGTTGAGGGAAATCTCTTCGGCATCAACATCCACATCGTCTACATCATCATCGCCTTCTAACAGCAATAAATCATCACCATAGTAATTATCACTCGCGTAGCTCAGATTTTCGGTGGAGTTGTTAAGCGAAGCGCTGCGCGATACTGCGCCAGCTGCAGCTGCAGCGGCTGAAAATACATCAAAACTGCAAGCATGGAAATCGCTGGGCGTAGCGGCTGCGGCTGCCATTGCATCCTGTGGTGATGTAGGTGTGTCTATCGTGATGCCAGCCCCGCCATTTAGCTGCAATGTTTATAATAATTTAATGAACAAAACAAATTTATATAAAATTCAATTGTCAACCTTTAACTCTGTACCGCCGTTAATTTTTTCAACGGCACCTGCCAAGCTCATGCTATCGGACATGCCAAAACCCGTGCGTGCAACCCCAACTGTTTTGCTTTCACAACTGTCAACTTCGCCCCCACCACCACCACCACCAGCAGTTATTTGGCCGATGCCGGTACATGACGCATCTGTTGTCACATTTGCCAACGTTACGGTTGCAATATTCACTGTGGCCGTCATCGCTGTCGTTGTTGTTATGCCGACATTGCACTTGCTTTGCACATCCGTTGAATTATTATTGTTGTTATTGTTTATATGTTGTTGTCCGCAAGACAACCAGCTGGTGCTGCTACCGCTAACACCGCCACCACCGAGACAATTGCATTCGTCCTGCACCGCTGTAAAAGGCTTGGTTGCCACAAAGCCAGCGCCTACATGCGCCGATTTGTTACAGCGACCACCACTTAAGTTTTCTGTGTCAGAATTATTTTTGAATAGAGTACCATTACTACCGCTGGTGTTACGCCCTTGCAAATTTTCCATCGCCACCGTTGAGTACGTTAGCTAAGCTAATGTTGTGTTGTGTTAGTAAATCAGATAAAAAATTGTCCTTCACACAACTTGGCAATGGACGCACAATTCCTTATAGAAAACTACTTCTGCTATATTCGTTCTTTTTTTTTTGCTATTTCTGTTTACACCGTCTGTTTAAAGTCTCTACGCCGTGGTTTTTCTGTGGCCGTTGCTGCGTATTTAACTTTTTCGATTTATTCATTACCACTTAGCCACAATCGATGAAAGTTTAGTTGTTTCGTACTGGTTTTAACTTTACAACATTTTCTTTGTTTTTGTGTAGTATTCTTTTATTGCGAGAAACGAAAAAATTTTCCTATGCATAGAAGTCGAAAACAGCAACAACTTTGACAGAATGTTTTGCGACTCGTTTGCTTCGTCCTATTCTTGTTCCCTTACAATGTTGTCATACCACAATATATGTTGAGCAGGGATTATTTTCGGCCATTATTTAGAATAGAAAATAGGTGCAGTGATATATAAAATAAATTGAATAAAACTTACTGAAATGTGTAATAATAGAAAAACTAGCTTAGAAGATTTTTGTTGTATTTATTCGCTGCGTTTAAACTTAATTAATTAATAAAAGAAAAATTCTGTATGTTATGCTCTGATATTGTGAATATGGTAACACTTTGATTATTTGTTTTTCAAATTGACCGCCGACGAACAATGTTAACAAGTGATAATAGCAAGTGATGAAAAAACATATTTTGGTAGTAAATATAATTTATAATATTTGTAATTGATTATTCGCTCAATTTTAGCTATTTTCAGATTCAAAGCTAAATACACAAATTTAGTTTTTCCAGTACTGCTTGCATTCGCCAGTTATTACATGTAAATTTTATCATTACTTGTGATAACAAAATCTTATTTGTGTTGCTTATTTGTTTTTGTTATAGCTTTACGCGAATGTCTTCCTACTCTTTTCGTGGCGCAGTCAAGAAATGGATTCCCCGTGATGAGGATCAAACGGCGGCTCACACCACAACAGATTCTCAACAGGTGCGTTAAGTGAAATCAAAAACAATGACCTTGGAAAACCTAACCGCAATTATTTTTCTCACCCAGCAGCTACAACTTCGTAAGTCTGCACAACAGTTGTATTCCGATCCTACCAATGATAAATGGACTCTAAAACAACTTATGCGTCTTCTACGCCTCTATGGCGCGCATCAATGTCTTTGGGACACGCGTCATCCTGACAATCGGAATCGTAAATTTCGTAAAGCAGCGCTTATTGATATTACAGCGGCTATGGGAGAAGGTAGTACTTGTGCGCAGGTCTTGCAAAAGATCAATGTCTTACGTGCCACTTATAGATACGAGAAACGGCGCATCAAACAGCGCATACGCAGAGGCATAGGCGCAAAAACGAAACTCAAGTGGTTCGCATTAGCCGATTCCTTTCTGAGAAATGTGCCTAAGTCCGAGATAAACAAAAAGAAAGAGGTACATATGTATGTGTGTTGCTACGATTATTATTTAAATATACACATTTTCGTTAAGGATGCTGATAGTGACTCAGATTTGGAAGATGCTGTAGTGTTTACTATTGAGCCGGAAGTGTTGACTTCACTGTCAGATGATGAGAATTTTCAAAACGATGATTATTACAATAAAGATGATTTTGACCAGGTAATTATTATCGTAATTCTAGTTTTGTGCAGATGCATTCATGACGCACCAAAAAAAATTAGTTCTGATAGTACTGCATCTTGGCCTTTTCCATTTATTCCTTTCACGTTTGTCCTTTAAACACAATTTCATTTCGTAGCCACTGTCCATTTTTTGAAATTTAAAAAAATAGTGCAGTTAACATAAACTCATTCTTTGTTCAGGATAGCACATGTTTCCCAACTGTTAGCTCACCTGAGGACGTCGGTACACCAAAGCCTATAACTAAACAAATATCTACAAGTGTCAAACGGAAATGGACTACTCATGAGTCCTTGCAATTTATTTTTCTGTTACGCTCCTATCCTCTGCTTTGGCAGTTGGACATAAACGACCCCGTAGTAATAGAGCAACAGGCTACACAGCAAGAAAAAGCGCTCGAAGAGATTTCCCATACAATGCAATTGCCAAAGCAACGCTTGCGCACACGCTTAGAAACTTTTATGGCTACCTACCGTCGGGAGATGGAAGCTATTAAACTGGATAGCCAACACAAACCGCGTTTTGCTTGGTGGCCCATGGTACAAGAGTACTTGGAGACGCCGCAGTTGCCAAATATTAGTATCAACGAAAACTTGGAGGAGGCTAACAAGCGGAAGCTTAATGAAATACCACCATTAGAGCCTTTGACACTTGTTGATAACACTGATCAACCAAACGACTCCTTATATTTAAGTGCGCCGTCATCTCCCGCCGTGTCCCAAATTTTTTCACCAGCTTCGCCAGCAAACAATGAGGATAGCAGTTGTAACAACGACACTTACACCGCGGAGCAACAAAATTTTAGCAATCCACCGTTGAAACTCATTTGGAATGGCCTCGAGGACGACTTGCTCGAAGGAAAATGGTCGCTTAAACACTCAGTGAAGTTTTTACGTCTCTATGGTGCACACCGCTGCCTGTGGGATCTCAATGACCCTGACTACCGCTCGCGTGAAATGCGCGCGGCTGCTATCGAGGATATTGCCGCGGCTATGGGTTATGGCTTGGACGCTGATTATGTGGCAAAAAAAATAAAAATCTTTCGCATTACATACATGCAGCATCGGAAGCGCATGCTTGAGGCCATTAAGCAGAATAGAGCGCCGGACGTGCAGCTGCGTTGGTTCCCCTTGGCCGATAGCTTCTTGCGTCCACACATCGGCTTGCGCTCGATCAAAGAGCAAGAGCGCGAAATGCCACAATTCGATTTTCAATATGTTTATGCGAATCTAAATTTAATTGACCCCAGTCTGCTGGCGGATCTCAAGTGAAGCTTCAGCTGGGGAATAACTGAAATAAAACCTATTGTCTTTTAAGTAAAGTCTTGTATATTTTCAACGATTTTTCTTTCCTTTGCATAAAAATATATATTTTGAAGAACATTAGTCGCCACTAAGCCACGTCTTCATTGCCCTCCTCTGTGCCCTTCAATTCCACAACCGATGCGAGTGGCCTTAATCTTTTATCTTTGAATTGTTGCCCCCGTTTTGCTATGCAAACTTTTCCCGCCTTTCTGATACGCTCTATGTCCTGCTTGGTGCCATAGATTTTCGACGGCTTCCCACAACCACAAGGGCAAACAACGATGCCCACCTTACCGGGTGGCAATTTGATCTTTGGTATCGCACCACTAGTTGTGGGCCCATCAACTAATGTCTCGTTCGTGCTCCGCTGTGCTATTAGAGTTGGTTCTTTGTGATGTATGTTTGCGCTTCTCTCACTCGGCTGGCTACGGCCACGTTGTTCCAGTGTTTTTGATATGCTGCGAGGACCACGAAAGCACTGTAGCATTGTGCTGATGTCACTGCCTCCAGGACCGGGATAACGAAATGCCTCGTTCTTCCACACATTCCTCGGTTCTTTACGCTTATCGGGCTTACGCTCAAGTGAACGGGCTTGCTGTAGCTTAGCCGGCATATCCGGATATGATTCGAAGGTGAAGTTGTCTTTCATATCGCGCTGTCCATGACTGGGTTGCTGCTGTTGCTGCCGCTGTAGGTGGCGTGGCAACATGTCACGCCGACTCAAACGTTCTGTAAATTGTTGAACAAAAGGATCGTCTACACCAAATCTTCTGTAGTCCACAAAATATGGTGCATTTTCGGGTGGATGTTTTAGTGCCAAACTCGTGCCTCTCGTGGGCGTTCGTTCGTTACTTCTCGCGCGTGTGGTATGCGGTGTCCCAGCGTACGGCGAAACATGTCGACTTGTGTATGGTGTAACGCGACGGCTGGAGTGTGGTGAGTTCGAGCGGGAGGTATATGGCGTATCTGGATGGCTGGAATATGGTGTTGTAGCGCGGGTGGAGTATGGTGTGGCGGCGTGACTGGAGTAGGGTGTATCCAAGCGATCGGAGTAGGGTGAATTGGGTCGCGTGGAGTGTGGTGTACCGGCGCGTGTGGAATATGGTGTATTGTTGCGTGTAGAATATGATGTGTTGCTACGTGTGGAATGTCTTGTACCTGGCCGACTAGAGCTTCGTGTTCGCGAAGATCCTCTACCGCGATGGCTATGATGTGATTTGCTTGGCTTTAAGCGACTTCTTGATTCTCTATTTGACAAGGCAGATCTTCTAATCATTTCCTCTAAACACAATATGAGTGCCAGCAGCAATAGCAACAAGCAAATCGCAACGAATGCACCAAACCAGTATAGATTCTGTTGGAGAAAAGAGTTGTGAGAATACAGTGGAGATAGAAACTGAAATTAGTAGTACAAAGAAAGCGTTTAATATAAAATAATTATTAGTCTAGTCTATATTTCTTAAAAACTAGTAGTTTAGTTAAGTACTAAATGCAAGGCCGTAGAAAGAAAATCGGGGTCCGCAGAGAATATCGGATGCCGGTCCAACAATTTATTGGTACCAAATACATTATAAATGGTTACAGAGCACCGGGTCCCTCTGAAAACTCCGCCCCGGGGAGGATTCTTCCAAGATCTTACCCGCTCTCTCTCGTTAACAGAGTAGACCTAATCTCTAATAAATCGATTTCGTACCAGCTTCAATCAACGCCTTAAGGTAGGCAACATTATCGAAAGTAAATATCGATAAAATTCATAAACGATTAATTCAGTGTCTTTCTGGGTGTAATTGTCAAATTCTCCTAACTTACCATTGATGGCACCAGGCACTCACAAGCCGGCGTCTTTAGTGACTTGTAGAGCTGCGCTACGGATTTACATGTCGGAAGTTTTGGGCCCGCTGAATGAGATATGATCCTTCTCAGTGGCTCTTTGCCCGCATTAAAGATCGCACGCAAATTTTTAGTTAATTCCGTTATGCCGTCAAAATCTCCTGTGTCATCCCTATTGGCTTTCAATTGTGTGGGTAGGTCTTGTAACAATGCCTCGACGCGCCATGTGGTTCTATATAATTTATCCATTTCGCTGGCCACTTGTCCGTGCAGCGACACTGCCATAGTGTTGCCAATGGCATGTGTACAATTGAGCTCTTGCAGAGCTTTAACTTTACTCAGCCGATTGGCGTGCCAAATTAAAGCGAATGGTTCTATGTTTTTCGGCGCATACACGGCGACTTTCAACATTTCCACATATATGTCCTGTATTACAGTTTTGTTGATGCGAAACCGCTCAAATTTCTCGGCGGCACTCGGTTTGGTAGTTGGGGCGCGTTTCACACGCCGCGGCAGAGTTTCAATCGCCTTCAAAGCTGCTTCGATTTCACTCGTGCTAGTGTCGTAGATGCTTTTGGCCTTCGTGTGACTGTAATTTTCGAATATTGCAGAGTTGATTATGCAATCGTCAATAATGTCGGCTCTGCCAGCATCGAGAGCACTGCAAAGGAAATATTTTCTCGATAAATATTAAATTTCAGTAATCATTGTGTCCAACATATTACCGCTTTCCATCGCATATGCCATCCTTTGCCACCATTCCATGCAGAAAGTAGTACATTATCGTCAGCACAAATACCAGGTAGAATATAAATATAAAAGCTGCAGTGCTTTCGCGTAGAATATCAAGAAAATTAAAAATATAAATTAGAAACAAAAGATAATTTCACCCACATTGACTTACGTCAGCGGCAAAATGCCTGCAATCCATTTACATTTGCGGCAATACAGTGAGCCAAGGTACCAAAGTGGCATGAATATAAGTGCGAGGAAAACTATCTGAAAGGAATGCTGTATGAATATGCGGTTCGAAAGCCGTGATTTTTTCTGATAGCAGTGTTAAGTGAATCAGTTAAGTAAGCTAAAAAAGGCCTGCTTCCTGCCTCTTCTCAAGGGCATTATAATCCTATCTATTCTTCACAATCTTCGGAGTCTTCGGACCCAATAAGGCATTCTTTAAAGGCTGCAGTAGACCAAGTTTAAGGTTCTTTTCCCTTACGTCAACTTTTTTGAAAAAAACCTTGTAATATATCTAAACTTCAAACGCTTCCTCGCTGCACGAAACTAAAAGCAATTGTCCTACTGCGAAGTTCAATGCATTAGTAAATTGTCCGCGAGACGCTTTCCATCAGTTAACAATCTTTTTAACGAATTTTTGTTTTGTCGTAACATACAATCCCCAAAGGTCTTATCTGCATAGTCAGAAGGATATCTTTATTATACTTCATGTATGTAAATATTCCTGGGTTTTAGGTTTCAAACATTGAACATATCACATACGAAAAATAATCGATAAAACTTCGATAATAAAAAATCAGTCCAGGTCTTCGAGAGCGTATCAACTTTATGAAAAATAAGAATCGTATAATACTTACCAACATCATTAATATGCTTACAACATATCCGAAGGTTATCAGAGTATCCGAAAACTCGATATATCCAGCGCCGCTCGAGACTTCAAGCAGGTTTTCTTTAAGTTCATAGATTTTATTTGCTCTCTGCTGCAAACTAGTGCCTAAAATGACGGTTTTAGGTAACTAATTAAGTTAGTTCTCGAAAGCATTACACAATTTTGGTTTTGGTTTTCGTACCAAGTGCCTCCAATTTAGTTTCAATATTTTGCAAATTTTTATCGATGGTATTTGCGAATTCCAGACTTCTATCGTTATTTTTGACATGTTCCGTTAGCATCTCGTCAGATAGAGTTTCAAGTTCTCGATAATAGTTGTAGAATGCGCGATTTTGTTGCATAACCTGGCGGACCAAATTTGGAGCAAATTAATTTATGTCTTTAAAAGGCTATCTTTAGATTTTACCTTGTATACGACATTTGCGAAGTCCTCTCTCACTCTACGTACCGCTTGCAAAGCCTTCCGACTCTCCATGGTATTCACAAGCTTCGCAAATCTCGTCGCGTTTGTGTCATAGTAGCGCCAAGCTGGAAATTTAGAACACTTTTTTGGTAAAATACTTTTAAGGTTTCGAGTACTCAGCAGATAATTAAAATATCTAATAGGAAGTGTCAAAATATTCAAAAGTTTGTGAGGACTGAAATGCAAAGCGGTGTTGAAAATAATTAAGGTAATATTTCTTAGTTTCTGAAGAGCTTTTATGGTGACTCCGGAAAACTATTTTCATCAGTAGACTGTCCTTAGAAAATCTTAAGAATTCTCTCAAGTCAAAATCAAAGCCGTATGTGGGTTGGTAAGCTATGTAGTAATATGTTGACTTTATACCGAATTGCGAGAAAAAGCTTGTAAGCTCTCTTTTTTTTATAATGAGGTTACTTACAGTCCAAGAAATGCAGCATATAGGCATTACAATGCGCGAACGTCTCCAATAATTCATTAACATCACTTTTGTAGTTCACAAGATCCAAATTGTCTACGCTTCGTAAGCTTTCGCCTAAATATGGTTGAGCTTTTCCTGCAAACAAAATTTTATTAAACTTGCAAGGAAAGCTTTTAAATGAAAACTAGTCAAATACTTTCAATGGCTCTGTGAAATTTGGCCGAGATTTGATTGACGTTCTCCAAAGGGCGTGCAAAATTGACATTTTCCAGTTTGCTTATGATTTCATTGATGCTTTCGTCGGCAAGCTTCAGACGCCAAGCGCGATCTTCCTTCGTTTTGCGGATATTTTTATTAGCGGTGAGCATTATAGCAATAGAAAAGCTTAAATGTCAAAGAAAAATTAGTGAGTGAGTCCCCTTGAAAAATATAAAGTGACTCACAGTAAGAACACGCAAGTTATCAGGGCCAAAATGTAGCACATGCAAAACCACATGCTCAACTCTTTACTGATTTCATTGTCCAAGTAGCGATAGAGCGGCGTGCCCACTCGCCAACGGTATATGACATATGCAATGCTTTAAATTAGTCTAAAGTAGTTAAATTAGCTAAAAAGTTAATGCCACTTACCCGCATACAGTTACCAAAATCCCTAAAATGAGCAGATAAATCAAGAGTGGGTACTCTGAAAACAGTGGCAGGAATTCACCATTGCGAAAGCGTTCACCAAAACCCACGCTAGTTGCGTAACCTTTAAGAAAGTTAACTTTTTAATGAGATCTATGTATTTTTAAGTCAGTTTTAGTGTTTGTTTAGTGCTGCCAAGGTCTACTTTTACGCGCTCAAGCTTATGCTATAAAGGCACCTACCATCTGGCAACTCATCTGCTGCGGATAAGCCAACAAAAGCCTCGCCGATGCTATACATCCATCCTGGTGAGCAGCTGCTTTGCTTCTTTCCGCGCGCTAAGTTTAGCTCAAAGCTCCTGTCCGGCTTATCGTTTGCCCACATGACTTGAAGGTTTAAGATTTACGATATATGTACTTATTTCACCTTTTTTTATTTATTATTTTCTCTAAGTGTTTCCATAAAAATACATTTTAGTCCGTTTCATCTAACGACACTTTCAAAAACTTCACAGGAATTTATATTCAAATATTTTTTTTATTTTCCGTTAAAATAAGTGCACTATATAATTTTTATACTACGTTCACACACAACAATAGCTAATACAAGCACAATATATTTGATTTAAAAGCTTAATATTTATTTAAAAATTATTAACGCTGAAAGATTTCGTTTGAAAAGTTTTACATTCGATTTGGCATTGAAAAATGGAAAGCAAAATTTCAAAAATGTTTGAAATATCTATTTTTCTAATATTTTGGGATTTTGTAATGTGAAATAAGGTGTTCATGATTGGAAAATTGTAAGCGTTTTTTATAGTTGTGTTGAGTTGGTAAATAATTTCGTATTTTAACATAAATAAAAATTTGCGCAAACTATTTTTAAACAAATGATTTGAATTAATTTGGATTATAATTTTTTGTTTATAAAAGATCGCAAAGATCAAGTGAAACACTCACTCAATATATACTCGTGTCTTTAATTTAGTGAGAGTGAGTGTTAAATGTTCCACTTGTTCAGTACAGCATTAACTCAAATTTTTTGCTACATATTGAGTACTTATGTATTTGAGTTCATACTATACTGAACCTGTAAAACATATGATATTTTTTACAATTAAATAAAAATGGGATTCTTTCATTAGATACTATTTATATTTGGCTATACGTGTAGTATAATTATATTCGTGCGGTTTGTCAAGAGATGGCATATTGTGATAATTATTTGATTATTCCAATATACCGATCATGGAAAGAAAGCTTTCCTTGTGTTTCTTTCGTATATGTTACTCATTTTGGGCGTTTTGGCGGGGAGTTCTTCATTACTTTAGGTTAGGTTAGGTTGTACCACTGGTCTTTAGTAATCTGAGATAGAGGTACAGTTTAATTTGATCTGAAGTATTCGTCATACAGAACCTCAACGCTTTTCGCGAACTTTAAGAACGGCTGGATATGTAAATATATTTCATCTAGTCCCTTGAACTGCGAATCTCCTAGATACCTGGTCGAGTTCTAGATAAAGCCGGGCATAATCTGAGGAGCTATTTTAGCGTCTCTCTCATACCTATTTCTCTGCATTTTCTACATGTGTTAAAATTTATTTACGACTTGCAAGGGATGCGAGTGCGAAGTTTGTGTATTTTGCTTCGGCTCCCTCAGCCATGATTTTGACGATCCTGCATGGCCCTTAGGCATTCCAACTTATCCTGTTCCGTCTGTTAGCCCTTTCGGAAATTTCATTGGGCACCGGCTTGCATATTTCATGAGCTGGGTCGGTAATCAAGCGAAAGGCACTCTTGGTAATCTCATTAGATATTTCGTTTTCCGGAACACCCTTGTGGCCTGGAACCCAGTACATATGTATTTTTACAGCCGTTTTCGGGCTATGTAACACCTTCATTGCTTTAATACGAAGAAAACCTTCGCCGAAAGTCATCGTGTTTAGGTGGAAGTTTATGTTTAAGGCGAAGAAAGTCCGGACGACGAAAATGAGCAACTGTAAACATTACTCTTTTAAGACGCTTGCCAAACACAAGAAGAGGTCACAAATCATTTGGGAGTCCACTCAAGCTACCATTTCAGAACATTTAAAAACAGCCGGATACATTCAAAAGCAACAAATTGGGTGCCATGCGAATAGAAGCCAGGATACGCTGAAAGACGAAGTTGTATGTCAAAAGAGCTGCTTGAGCACTACAAAAAGAAATCGTTTTTGCATCGGATTGTGATTGATTTAGAAAGGTGATGAAAAATTTATTCATTACGACACAAATAATCAGGTGAGACCTGACCAACCATCTGAATATCCATAACGCCTTGGTAATGATCTGTATCTAGTGAGATCAGCAGAGCGTGCCATATTACGCGCTTCAAAAGTCCAGTGAAATCACTAATCACTAATGGACTGCTACTGACAACAACTCATAAATTGAAGCGAGCGATTGCCGAAAAATTTGTGACTAGGCATGAGGCAATCATCTACTATCATGACAATCATGACAAAGCTTGGCCTCATGATGCAAGACCTTTTGTTCCGGTCGATACAAAACACCCTGGAGTACGTTTTATAGTACATCCTAACAAGGTGATTAACTTGATTCGGCGTAGTTTTTTTTTGGAACCCTTATATTGTCAGAAAGATGAGAAAATGTTAAATTTATAATAATAAAAAAATTCTACCATAAAACCGAGTTTTAATAATAATTATTATAAATCTTTTGAGATTTTTCCTTGACAACCAAAAAACGAAATATTTAGAAGAAAGATATGAATTACATATTCTTTCTGATGATAAGAAAAAAATCGAAGATGCTAGGTGAAGGAGCCACCCTAAACAGATACTTAGCAAATATTTAATTAATCTCTTCTTGGCTATCTCGGCCATTCATTACCAATTACCGTGGCTTATTACACCTATAATCAAGTGTAACCAATTGCAATATCCACAAGATCGTCTACCTAATTATCACAAAAGAATTCTTTGATTTCGATTGTATCGTTGTTGCTGTAGCATGTAGAAAACAAATGACCGGAAAGTCTTATTGTGAAATCAACGGCACACATACACACACACACACTAGCATAAAAACGCTCCGGTATCTTTGGTAGTATCATTTTTAAACACCTTCTGGCGATGTTCCTTGCGGCGACAGCGTTTCTTGTTACCACTGACTGCACCAATGAGCCAGTGATATATGGCATTTGAGGAGGTCGACAAGGGAGCGTACTTATGTACAGGTATACTTACTATTCATGCATAAATTTTATTGTAAGAAGTGTACGTTAGTTGCAGTAAAAAGCATGGAAAAAGCAGTTCAGAAGTGATTTCCTACCACATACTTCTTCACTGGTTCAGAACTAGTATTATATGAGTGTACTTTGTGGGTACAGCAGTTCATAGACTTCTGGTTGTAGAACGGCTTGTACACTTTTTGCAAGCAATCCCACTTTCTAGTGCAGAATCTGATAGTTCTAGGGTCTCCTAACCATAAAAATTTCGTTGAATAAATTTTCATAACTCACAAGTGCAGTTCCATTTGTGGAGTTTGGAAAGTTGTACTTGATTATCTTACATTTAATCACGATAGCTTGTCGAGGTTCAAATGAGATTTCGAAAGGCTCAGTTAGCCAATTTAAAAGCCAAAGTAATCTTTGTCCGACATAAGGCTGATCCCTGCTAACATCAGACAATCTAATTTACTGCTGGGATTTTCACATTGATCGCTTGAGGATCTGACTGCACACCGCGCTGTCTGTGTTCGTCTTACAGCGCTATCCAGTTGTCTTGCCTTTTCGAGTTTCCACCGGTGTTCCCTTACGGGTTTCAACTTACAATACACTTAAGCTGCTGCTTAACTTGTCTGCCTTTTTTACACAAATTCTTTATTTTTTATTATGACCGTTGCTTCTGTATTGTCTTCGTGACCTTACCGCTTCGCTCTGACTTCTTGCTCATAAATACTTTGCTTATTGCATTTGGTTATCACCTGTTTTGTTTTGTTCTCGAAATTGCTGTCTGTTGTTGTTGGTTGGCTGCCCATATCTTCCTCGAACAGCTTACAACGTGTCGTCCATAAATTCAACTGTTGCAATTCATCTCTCTCATTGTATATATATGTATATATATATAAGAGATATGGTATACTCTTCGCTTGACCACTTTTTTGGTTTGTTTTGTTTGCTTGTTTTGCTCTTGGGTTCATGCGGTCGGTCTGTGGATATTTTTGTTTTTCGTTCTTCGCCTTCCTTGTTTCATTCTGTAATTTGTTATGGAGATCTACTTTTGGTTTTGCGGTCAGAAAAAATCTATTAAAATTCTTACACGTTACGCATTTTAGGTTTTATGTTTCCTCTATTCGAGACAAAGGCTATTCTTCGATGTCTTTTTCGTATATAACTGCTGGTAGTGGTGAGGTAAAAGCAAGGTTCTAATGGTTTGCTTGAGGTTCATTGAATTATCTTGAAATATGTTACTGTTAAGTAAATTCAACTGACAACTGGCAACTGCAAAGCCGATGATCTAACTAGTGGTTCACATCGGAATGAAACCGAGTTGGATCTCCATTGCGTTCTAGCATTGGACTAATAAACACCCCTTTCTTACTGGACACTGTCCAGTGAATGACTGTCATGCGGTAGTGCTAAAATTCTTGCGGGATGCTAGTTGTTAAATTTGTATGGATTCATACTCCATATTCTGCTCCATTGTCCAGCCTTACCTTCGGCGAACCAGAAGTCATATCCAAAACTGACCTTGGCCAGCTCAACGAATTTGTGATCGGCTCAAAGCGCTTTGTCGATTTGTAAAGGTTTTATGATCCTTTATCTAAGAGTTTTAAGCTGTCCAAGTGAGATCCCTGTTAATATTGACCTCTTAACCTAACCTATTCTTGTTCCCTAAATATACCTCAAAATTTTATTCCTCTGACTAGAGCGCAATATTCATACGAAATCTCTCAACCTGCCTTTAGATCTTAGTAACATCTGAGGCGATCCCTGGTAGTGAACGAGGGCAATACTAATTATCTCCCGCCATCAAACAAACAGTCGTCGCACTCGCGACTGGGCTCCCACATTACTGTTGACAGTCATAACTTCGAAATCGTATATCATTTTGTCTAACTTGGAACTACTATTATATAAACCATAATGTTAGAAGCGATTGGTGAGATCTCAGGAGACAATGACATCTTAATGCACGATTTTTATACTAAGTGGTTGGTGAGATCTTAGAAGGAAATTAAATCTCTACGGACGATTCTCCTTAGAAGATCTTAGTAGGCAATGAAATTTCCACGGTCGTTTCTCAATAACGGTTTTTGAAATGTCTGGATATAGCTTGAGAATGTGTGCTTGCCAGCTCATTGTTCGAACTGTCCATTCCTATAGGTAAAAGCAGAGTTGCTAATTATCGTATCCTTCAATATTGATTATAAGACTGAACCGTTGTACAGCTATGAGGTATTTTCTATCTCAATTAAGTTTAATATATTCAAAATTTGTTTGATGAACTTCAATTTCATACAGCTTCATAGTCCATTAAGTTATGCTCTCAGCTTCTTATTTGCCATTATATTAATTCTTCCATTACGCTAACGAAGTCTTTGCCGTGTCATTGCCTTTGGCTAAGACTGGGCCAAACTCAAGCGAATTACCGACTGCTTCTTTGATTCTAACGATTTATCATTTTTTTGCTTTTTTCTTCTCACACCAACATCTACACACACACATATGTATGTATGTAGCTACCAAAAAGTCAATGTCATCGATTTCTCGTACCTCGTGAGCCACGATGGCTATTAGTGTGGCACGTACCGACTGCAAGAATTATGCTTAAGAATCAGGAATATCCAATGTGTGGCGCACTTAAACACGACCGCTTTTCGTCTAAGCCAACCAACCAGTTTCTTGGCGTGTCACAAAGCCCCACACGACCACAAAACCAAAGCTGCGCTTGAGGCCGAACGAACATGTTTGAGCGCAAACACGAACGAACACAGTTGCGAATGCAAAGGTGTGCGCGGAGCCACAGGTAAAGCCAGTCAGACAGCAGCCAACTCGTCACAACTGAGCATATTATGACATACGGGGGACCCGCGCGGGAAGTGCAAGGTAACAATGTTGCGGTGTGTTGGTGTTTGTGTATTGTCTTATGCTCGTCTTTCTTTGCAGCCAACAAGCGGGCAACGCGCCTAGACTTGTTGAAGCCGGTCTTTTCGGGCGGCCCGTAGCAGCTGAAGCAAGGTAAGTCTCGTGTTAAGAAAGTGCGCCGCGTCGCGCCGCGCCGGGAGAGTGTTTCAGCGTACGATCGATCTTACCAATGCAGTGCTCAGCGGTTCGAGCGTTTACTCGGAATTCAGTTACTTTTTAACGTTGAACTTAAGCGCAACTTGATTTTCGGAACACGTAGCCGCGTAGCCGCGAAGTTAATTTTGTATTTAGATCTAATAGAATGCGCGAGCGCGGGTACGAGAGTGCCATGCAGCACGAAGCAAACACATACATAGTGCATATAGTACATAAATCTTGAAAGCGACGTGTTCGAGGCAGAAAAATGCTTAAACAGATCCGTGTGCTGACGCTTAAGCATAAAAGTAATTGTTTAAGAAGTGAGAAATCCAATAAGAAAATATTGAATAAGTGAAGAATAGTGTTTCAAAGCTCAAAAGCAAAGATAAATCGTTAAAAAAATGTAAATAAAAAACTAAAAAATGTGCAAAATATATCAATAAGTGTGAATATTATAATAATTATTTTGTATAACAACTAAACTAAGTTTGTGCTAAGCTTATTTTTTATATACACAACACTTCCATATGTCAAATTAACAGTTATTGCCATTATTTCGTGTGCTAAATCGCTTGTGTAGTCTTCCTCAACTGGCTCAGTCACTAAATTTGGCCGTCTGTGCAAGCAATTGCGTCTCAAAACCGCTGGCTGGCATTTACGAATATCTGCAAGAAATGAAAAAGGTGCTAATTACACATTTCGAGGTGTGTGCAAACGCAAATTCGTCAGCAATGCTTTATATAAATAAGTGAAAGGCCTCAAATAATTTGCAGTTACAACAAATAAAATTTCAAAATAACAGTACTAATTCAACATTTTCCATTCATAACTTAAATTTTCAAAACTTCACATAATATTAAACAATAAGAGTATTTCACTAACCGTCTCAACTAAACATAAGTAACTAAATTTCAACTTTAACTAAAACACCTGCACTGCGAAAATCTGAAAAAATCTCAAAAAGCGAGTTCTAAACATCACATCAACTTCAGCAACAGCACTTGGCATTGAAATAAAACTCTAACCCTTCATATTCCATCAAAAAACACTTCTATCATTTTGGAAGCATTTTTATGTGGATTTACGAAACGGATATCCCAAATGAGATTTCATACTAGCGACTAACGGATATTTTTTACGTTATCTTCAAGCGATAATGTCAAATAAGTAAGTAGAAGTTGTGATTACTATGGTATTATACATTTTTATTATTATTTTTTTATTGTTTTTTTACTTAAGAACTTGTTTTTTTATGGCATTAATTTATGTCAACACACTTTAAATTTTTTTAAATTTCTTTTATTCGTTTTTTTTTTGTTTTATTGGTTTCTTAAATTTCGTTTTTTTTTGGGGTTATTTTTTATTAATTTTTTTTTTAACTTAAATATTTGTTTTTTTTTATATTTTAATTTTTTTAGTGTTGTTTTCTTTAATACATATAATTATATTTCAAAAATATATATAAAATATTTAAAAGCCGTCCACCACTGTCATTTCGGCAGTCCCTCGGAAAAAAAGTGTCTCGGCGTGGACAGCGGAACGTGTCTTAATTAACACTTAAAAAATAGTACACATTTTGGTGTTAACTTCTAGACGCTTTTATACCCTAAACAGGATATATTGAGTGTGCCATGAAGTTTTTATATACAGAAGGAAACGTCGGAGACCCTATAAAGTATATATATAAATGATCAGCATCAACTCAGCTCGATTTAACCGTGTTCGTCTGTATGCCCGTCCGTTCATTTGTATACACGAACTAGTCCCTCAGTGTTTGAGATATCGATCTAAACATCATACATCGTTTCACCCCAAAAAACTGCTTATTTGTAGGAACGACCAATATCGGAACACTTTAGCTTTTAGCTGTCATAGAAACTGAACAATCGAAGTGAAGTCCTTGTACCGAAAAGTCGTTTGTTTGGCAAGGAATTTTCACAAAACTTTATATAAACTATTATTGAAGACATCGCTCTAATCTCCAAAAATATTGTTCAGATCGAACGACTATAGCATATAGCTGTCATATAAACTGACTCCTCAAACTCAAGTCCTCGTATGAAAAACTTTTATATTTGACGAGATATCTTAACAAAATTCAGCATGAATGGTTATCCAAAGCAAAAGTATGATCCCCAAAGAAATTCTTCCGATCGGACAACTATAACATATATGTAGCTACCATACAAGCTGAACGATCGGAATGAAGTGCTTATATGGAAAACTTTTTTATTGCTTGACATATCTGAAATTTGACATGGGATTTTTTCCGATTGAATCACTATAGCTGCCATATAAACCGTATGATCAGAATCAAATCAAATATCTGGTATTATATTTTCGATGCAGCCAAACTTAGCGTTTTTGCTTGTTTTATTCTTACTATACTTCTACTTTATTTATTTTCTATATTTTCTAAATATTTTTTTTTTTTTAATTTTTGATTTTATTTAAGTTTTTTATATTTTCTACATATTTTTTTAATATAAATATTTTTCATTTACAGTCTTCATTAATAATTATTATTTTTTCATATATTTTTTTATTATTCTGCCAAAAAATAAATGTCCGTCTTAATTAAGTTGCCAAACAATGCCCCCAGCTTATAGCCAAACACAAAAATATGCACACACATACAACCATAAATACATAAACATATTCAGTGACTTTGCAAAACTAGTTTTGCAGCTGATTAATGTTCCTTCAAAACCTACCAACATACACACAAACTTGGTTGGACCTTAACAATGAACAATTGTAGCTGAGCTATCTTTCGGTGTGACACAAAATGACTCAGTTTTCGAACCCATTAAATTTGCTAATTCACACAATGAGATTTTTCAAATTGCACAGAAAATTGAAAGTAATTTCATAGTTACTTTGTAGAAAATTGCCTTACAATTGCAGAAGCATGCATACAACACACCTCTATAAAGGTATATATACATACATATGTACATATATTTCTACTTATTATATTTTTGTACTAAGTACGCTGTGTTTGGCAGTAATTTGCAAGATTATTGCGTTAGGTGTCAGAAACTTTCGATTTTTATGTGGGTGTTGGGTTTTTGAAGTCACTTACAGTAAACAAAAATTATTTTTCTTACCATTAAATGAGTTTATGGTTCCATCCGGGTGATGTATTCACATATCTAATGTATGTATAATAGATATTATGTTCGAAATTCGAAGTTCGAAGAACAAAATACTTACTTTTCCACAAAAGATGAAAATTTATTTTCCAAAAAAATTTTAAATTCCATTACTTATTGTTAGGCTTTAAGAAAAATCAGATACAATAAATAAAATAATTATGAAAAAAAAAAAAATTCCGTCAGTCAGACAACGGACTGTAACGCCACGTGTGTTTCGAACCAAAATTCGTAAAATTAATTCACACAGCATTTCTTAAGAGTCAAAATTTTTTTAGTTCTTTGGCCATTAGCCATAATCATCCACTGTATAAATAAATTATTTTGGCTTTGGAATTTACATATAATATAATTTTATGCAGAAAAATCTTCCCCACCGGAGCTCCTCCTGGAGTTTCACAAAAGACACGTTTTATTTGACTTGCAAGTGGATATAACCCATTATTGGGTTAGCAGTTCCTGAAATTTCTTTCGCTAGTAGACAGCCGAGTTATGGATATTAGTCTTACTTTTGATGACATTTTCTGGAATAAATTCTAAATAGGAGGTTCATTTTGCGAAATTGTGTTAAAGTTTTGTAAAAATCTAAAAACGTGCCAATCATTTTCAAGATGCGCTGACTCCAGACAAAAAACCAAGAAAGAAGGAGCTTGAAGAGAGTTTACATTAACTTAAGCTACACTGTGAGGAACCCAGCTCGTGAAAATAAATATTTCTGTAACTGCGCACTCATTTCTATTTTTAAAGCATATTCCATTTTACGATCATTTCGAAACATAGAGCTCAACTAATAAGCAACAACATGAAAAGTCACTTTTTATTGACATTTATTGATTTCCACTTTCCAGAAATGGGCATTTAAAGGGTCTCGTTCCACGCAAACGAGTAATATTGCTATGAATAAATCATTTAATATTCAGAAAATTAGCTATAAATATGATTTTCTAAAATGGCAATGCGACAGGAATCAAGCGCTAATGAATACACAACTACAACAAAAACCAAAAACAAAAAAATACTATTATTCTTTTTTAATAAAAACATGGCGAAAACCACTTTGTAGGCAAATGTTTATACATTTTCAAATATATAACACACACTCACACTAAAACATATTATATATCGCGCGATGTCACCTTTTGCGCTCTCTTTACACAGATGTTTTGTCTCGATTTGGTATAATTTATTTTGGCCGCTTATGGCACTTGGCATTTGCAACGCAATTAACGTAAAATGCCAAAAATATTTCCATACTTTTTTGTTGCTGTGTTACGTTTTTCTTTAATTTTATTTTTTTCGTTTTTATGGAAAAGAGGCCGTTTGTTTATAAACAAATGCAAGATTTTGTGGGAGTGTTTTACTTCAGATATCAGTATCAGCTTTTTCCTCGGCTTCATTTGAGTCGTGCTTGAAAGTGTGTCAGCTGGTGCTGTGTGTATGTTAATGTGGGTGTGTGTGTGATTTGCTGACAAAAAATATTCAAATGTGGGAGCGCCTCTGCAATCTTTAAATGTGGAAGGAGCAGTCACACTTGAATTAATTTAAATGTGAATCTCAAGAAATTTGTGGGTAAAATTTGTTATCGTACAATAATTATTATACGATTAGTGTTAATTGAGTGATTTGGTTTGCGAAAGCAAAAAATACAATATATGAAAACAATCTGTTAGGCGGAAATAAAAATTAATAAAACAGTTTAAGTTTAATACAATAAAAATAAATGACATTGTATAAAAAATAATCATTTAAATCAGATAAAATAAATATTAAAAAATAAACTAAAAAAGTTATAAATTATATAAAAAAGAAATATAATATTTTACAAAAAATAATAAAAAAATGTATTTAAAAATAAAAAAATATTTTTAGAGTATTTATAGATAAATTAGCTAATTAGCAGCTAATTCCTTAAACTTAGCTGCAAACCTAGTCGAATTTGAAGCAACTCTAACAATTTTGCGTACTGATTGTTCAGATAGTGCTTTTTTCTTTTAAAGTGTTTTCCATATGCCTCTGGATCCTTTAAATATACATATGTATATATCAACGCTTCTGCAGCTACGTTTTGTCAGTTTGGCAATGTTTCAATTAGATAGTCCTTGGGAATGAAGGAAGCCTACTTTTTCACGTTCAAATAAGCTCGGAATAGTAGCTTTTCCCATTTATACTTTAAATATGGCTCGAAACAATTATTTGTTTATTTTTATTACATCCTCAATAGAAATAACTGCACTTGTTTACGCAAGACAAAGAAATGTAAAGTGCGTCTATTTCAATGACACTCCGAAAACGCTCGTGATTGCCATATACATTTCTGGAATCTTCGAATGTACAGTTATTTTTTCGCAACCAAATATGAGCAAATATTTTACGGACAAGATTCGAACTTCGAGAAAAAAACATTTTGGACAGGCATGATTATAAATATAAAAATTTATTTATACAAGTAAAAACGTTAGTGCGTCTGACCTAAGGACAGCAGTAATTTAAATTATAAAATAAAAAATAAAAAAAATTCAAAAAATCAAAACATAATATTCCTCATATGCCACATTAAAAAATATATAAATTGCAATATTTTATGATATTTTCCAATATTTTTTATACAAAATAATAAAAAAAAATTAAAATAATTTTTTGATAAATTTTTCTATATTGTGTATTATCTTAAATAATAAAAAAATTTAAAAATAAAAATAACAAAAATATATATAACTGAAACTTTTTTCCGTAAAATAAATTATTTTAAGTTTTTTTTGACTGTTTAAAAATAAATTTGTTTGGAGTTGAAAAAAAAAAATAATAAATATAACATTCAAAATATTCAAAAAATAATATATAAAGATAAAGATAATATTTAAGAATAATATATCATAAAATATTTTATATTTATTAAATAAAATCCAACATTTGGGAATATTGTCTGTATAAAGCCAAGTAACAGCTTGGAATTCTACATATCCACATTACCCTTTACAATATTCTTTCCAAATACATGAACGCATCTATGCACACTTGCCTGCGTGTTTGCATGTATGCGCGCAATGCAGTTTTTTACACGTTCACTGTGGCATGCAACAATTTCTAGGATGACTGCATTCTCGTTCTGTCGCTGCTGCAATCGTTGCCAACGCTATTCCGCGTAGTTATTATGTTGCACGCGAAGAACAACAAGCACGCGCATAGCTGTAAAAGCCATGAGCGTTTATGTTGCTAATAACAATTAGACAGGCGCCAATGAGTTGGCGAAGCTGCCACATGCACGCATTTGTTTTTGCTACAAAATTTGTATCAGAAAAATATTAATGCATTTCATAAAAATACAACCACAAAACTATTATATTTTTCTTTAAAAACACAATTTTGTAACTACAGCTGGCAACGCCATGTCTCTGTATGCAACGTTAGCCGCTATATGCACCGCCTGCATTGCATGTTGCATGCGTCTAGGCCACGTTGCACACAATTTGCTGCCACATGCAATTTTCTTGTTGTTGTTGTTGTTGCTGCCACATACAACAATTTGTGTTCTGCCGAGTGCAGTTAAGAATTTACTTCATGCGTAACACAGCCGGCCCGACCGCATAGTTGGCTAGTTAGCTGGCTTATGCCACATAAGAAACCGGCAATTTAGAACGAGAGAGAGAGAGAACAGAAAGCAGCGCCGCGATGGTAGGTGGCAGTCGCGTCAGCGCTCATGTGGTGTGCTGTAAGATGTGCGGCGGAGCTGTCATTAAGTAGTGTTCACGTGAGGATAATGACATTTCGGTGGCTGCGTGCAAAAAAATAAGGGAAACATGTGAGCGGCAACGCAAAAATAATTAGCAAAACGGGTTGGTGGACGCTGGTTGGTTGGCTGAGTTTGCGTGCCAGAAGATCGTGGCGATCGACAACCTGTTCCAGGAACCCGTTTTTGTGGCGACTCGACTTGTGCGCACATATTTGCAACGTGTGTGAGAATGTGACCGGGTTTATGCAGCAGTGTCCTCAAGGCCTATACATATTTGCGGTGCGTTCCGTTTTTTCATTTTTTATTGCGTTATGCGTTTAGTACGCAACAAAAAAGTTGCAACAAATTTGATACTTCCTTTGTCTTTCGCATACATATGTGTATATATTTATCTTGTGTAACGTTGAAGCAATCCTCAATACATGATGTATTTGACAGCTTGCTGGCGCCACCGAACGGAAATTGATTTTTTAATAAGTCACTTTATCTCTCTGGGAACTTAGAAATTTTTTTAAATCACTCCCAGTGAACTGAATATTTTTTTCTTTTGTCTCAACTGTTGTCAAATCCACTTTTTATCTCCCAATAACTGTCATACTTCACTTTAGCCTAGTTAAAATATGTCTGTATTTATTTGCTTTGTTCTCTTCACTTATCTATTTCGAATTTCCAACTGTTTTTTACAGCTATTAATTATTTGATTACTAATTTAGTCATAAACCAACGCTGCTTTGCACACGGTTTACATTGCGCTTTAGTTCCATTCTCAGCTTTATTGCGGCCAATGTTGGGAACTTCGCGGTCTCTCATTCCTCGGCAGCTCATTGACATTCAGCATACAATTGAACTTTACACATATACATATGTACTTTTATTATGCACTTTGTAGAGATAGGCAACATAAAAAAATATTTAAATCAAATCCGAATTTGCATACAAAAAGCGGGAAGAATTTATACGTCAATGGCTTTTGTGGTTTTTCATTTACTCGCCGCAGCTAAATGTGGTTTTTGAGTAGACAATTTTATTCCAAAGAAAAAATATGAATTTGTATTACTTATATAGTTGATTTTGCTTTAACCATGGTTATTTAATACCAGTAATTTGTTTATCACAGTGAAAAAAACTTAGAGAAGTGCCGGGCAAATATTCATAAGTTGTGTTTCAATAGATAATTACGAAGAACTCTGCTGGTTTTTGCTTGATAAATCTTCAGACTGAATCCATATGTTTGGAATGTTCCTAGAATGAAGCAAAAATATTCTTCATTGGCGAAGAAGATTTCAAGTGTAGCCAGTTCTTTCTCTTCCTCTATTTCCTCCTACGGGTACTGCCTCGAATACTCAGAGCTTGAGTGTTTTCATCCATTCGGGTGACATGACCTAGCCAGCACTGCCTCTTAAATGTCAATGCGTCGCGCTTCCCTCTTCAACTCTCGGTAGAGAGCTACCAAGTGTTTTTTCCTTCTCCGAAAATTATATTTTCATTTGCAGCTGTATGAAAGCTTGAAATGCCGTCCCACAGTTCCCTTATACCGAGTTGCTGGCGAGTGCTCTAAGAGAGCAGAAGTGCAAGTCGAGTCGAAATCGTTCGACTATCTGTTATGATTGCAGCTTCTCGATATCGAACCTTCCTTGTGTTTGTTGACGAGCGGGTTTTTACTATACAGAGGCGGGTGCGTATCTTGGCTTCAACAAGATAGTGATTCAAGTCGATATTAGGACCTCGTAGCGTATAAATGTCTAAAACACTGGATCCGTTTAACACAACATTATCGATCTGGTTGGTGGCTTTTCGATCCGGAGACAGCTTAGACTAACTACTTGGTGAATTTTGCTATGCTGGAATCTAGTACTACACAAAACCATATTTCGGATATTTCATCATGGAGCCTGTATTTAACGACCGCTGAGCAAAGATACCTTCTCTGCCCACCCTGGCGTTAAAGTCGCCAAGCACGAATTCGCCTCGATTTCATCTAGAGAAGCTCCTTTGCCCACTCGTCTGCCTTTGCGCTGTGAAAAATGCTTCTGTGTCTGAATGACAGTTAGCCTAAAGTCTTCCTGCAATTTTTGACTTTTTTAATCTTTAGTGTCGACAAGACCAGCTTTTTCGCTGTGTATTTAGTTACTTTCTGTATTTTCACATAGTTATGCAGTACAGCTCCATAGGCCTTCTCTATATCCAGTACTTCCACTAGCGTCCCAACTAGGCATTTTGGATTCGTACAGATTGAGAAAAGAGGAATCGCTCTATAGGCCTTTTCAATACCTAGTATTTCCATCTAGCATCTTTTGAGATATGTCAACCTTCTTGGAGTATATAGCCATCTCAACTAGGCATTTTGGACCCGTCGGTATAAAGTGAGATAAGAGGATCCCCTACTAAACCATTGACGTATAGAGAATATCGTCACCTGGAAACAACAATTGAAAGCAATCCGTTTGAGATCTCACGACTTGACAAAATATGAAATATTTACTAAACTTGATTTCTTTGGGAGACGATTTCAAGACGTTTGTTTAAAGTGACGATAGAAAGAGTTTAAATAAATCATATTTTAATGGTTTACTCAATCCGGTGATTAAAGCTAACGTCAGGGATGACGAAAAGCCAGCGTAGATCGCTAAGTGATGGTACTCATTTCAAACTCGTTACTCTTGCATAATTTTAGTGTTAATTTGTGTCTTCTACGCTTCAAAGCTCGTCGTGAGCACATCATAAAATACATACAAATATTTATGGATGTAAAAAAGCAAACTTTCAACCAGCTATCCGGTCTGAAATATCAATGAAATGCACTATTTGCGCTCCAACTTTAAGCACCTAGTAATTCCTTCCGAATCTCTTTACGCTGCTCCATATAATTAAGCATATGTGAGTCTGTTATTTTGTCAGCAAATCTTTCGCTGCGGCTTCCGCGCTAATCGGCACTTCAATCAGCGCCGAAAGCGGTTGTAAACCTCAGCGTCTTAATCAACACTGGAAATGTGAGAATATTCTCATGTGAGACAGATTTCGACAGTTTCCTCCGTAAAAAGCGTCTCACTCTATGTAAATAAAAGTTTTGTTTTCTGATTGTTGCTTAAGCAAGTGTTTGCATATGTGTAGACCGGTGTGTGTTTGCACATCTTCCTTGGCTCATGACTTGTTGACTGAAGCGAAGCGTGTTGAAAAGTCTATTGTTTTGCGCGAAGACTTGAAAGAAGCGATAATTTCTGTAGTAATAAAGTGAAGACGTGGCGTAGAAAATAGTCAAGCGCTGAATAGGTGAGAAAAATTCGCTTAAGCGAAGGCACACATACTCACATGTGGGCACACATACTCACACATATGTATATTCATGTGGTTATACATATGTGCCCGTAGAGTGTTAAGTATCGTGGCTGTTGGCTCCTATGAATGAATGAATGGTTCAACAGGTCGCCATTTAAATCATTTAAAGTTGTCTATACAAAGTTGTATTGTTTTATTTGTATGTGTGTGTGTGTGTAATTTCGTTTTATGTTTCATTTATGTGAATTTGCTTGGCACAGTGACTGCGCAGCAGAGCGATTTTTATTATCTGATAAATATCATACACCATTTTATGCTACATTGTAGGTACTTGCAATTTTTACTCTTCTTCTTCTTCTCTTAAAAAAATCGTATTTGCAATTTATTGCTGTTTATGCTTGTATATGACGTCTGGCATGCAGAAATTTACATTGTGTTTACATATACATATATACTTAAACATATTTGCTTGCAGTCTGCAGTTGCTTTTTTGTTGCTGTTTTTCTTTTGTTTGTTTGTAATATTTTGTTTGCGAAAGCAATTTTTGCTACAAAGATTTTTTATTTTTCGATTTTATTTTCCAGCAGCGGTCATTGCTCGCATCTATTAAACACAATATCAGTTTTACATACAGACAAATATACATATATACTTACATGAGTGTACAATTTTTTAATACATATTCACAATTCGTTTTTTCCTTCATCGATGAGTGAAATCATCAACTTTGTCTTCTTTTCTTTTCTTTTGTTTCGGTTTTATTTATTGTGTGTTGTTGTCTTTTGCACCTCATAATGAATTTAAACATCTCTCACGTTTGTTTTATTTATTATATAATTTTTTAAAATTTTCCCTTTTCAAATAGTTGCGAAATGAAATTTGCCGGTACTTTTTTCGTGTCGAGACTTTTTAACAGCTTCGTTGTTTTTCGCCACGGAACATGTGGGTACAATGCATCTTTAAAGAAATGTTTAAATTGATTTTGTTCAATGGTTTTTTTCCCATTTTTTTATATTTTTTTATTTATTGTTTTTTTCATATTTATTAACAGGTCGTCATGACATTGTGTTTCTTGATTTTCTACTTAAAGGAATATTTTCTTATTTGGTTTACTTGTTCAATGCATTTGAACCAATTATCGTATAATGAAAATAAAAACTTATGCTTCTAAGGAATTTAACGGCTTATAAAAAGGTCTAGAATGATGTTTTGCTAAGTCGACTCAATCAGAAGTTATTCGCAGTCACTATATTCTTTGTTTGAATAGCTCCAACCTATCTTCCCTATCCTAATTTAAACACTTTGTTGACAACACTTAGTAATATTTCGTAAACTTCTTTATTTTATAATAGGAGGAAGCATCGAAAGCCGGAGTAAGAGACTTTTATCCGCTAAACCTAACACAATCCCAAAATTTTCCACAGTGAGACCACCTCCAAATGTGGTTTTCAGCTTTTTCGTTATACTTAAAAACCGACTTCCATACACTCTGTAAACGTCGGACAATATAGACTAAACTCATGACTATATTTATATAGGCAGCTTTTAAAGCGCTCGCGCTGTCTACCTATTCACGAATGTATGTCCGAAATCAGTCTGTGGTTCCGCCGTCCTTTACGTTGCTGCCGCATTGCGATGCTTCTGATTCTTCCCTCTCTTTTTGCTGCGGTAGACGTCTATGATAAGTTGTATATTCGCGCGAATTCGTCTCTCTGGATGTCAATCGGCGCCATACTGGCTAATACTCCAGCAGCGTCATTTGATATGGTTCGGAAAGCATTTATCACGCGAATTGCAGGAAGTCCATGCACTACGTAAATTGACAGTATGATTTTACGTCTAGCGCCTGGATCCACATAAAACAGAGCAGCTTTTGAGTCATGTCTACTTTTAGGGCTCTATTTGGAATACCATTATCCATATTTTGTATGCCGTTCTCCAGGGTTCTATGTTTGCTTCTTCACAGAGCTTTTTGAAACAGGAACTTTTATTACGGACTAATTTTTTTGGCATTTAAATGTTTCTCTGAGACGGGTTTTAGCTTCAAGTTTAGTCACCTTTTTAGTTACGCTGTAGGCGGCGTCTATATGAGTGACAGAGCTTAGTCAGCTTGGCTTGTCAGCTTGTTCATATTTTTTCGAAGTATTTCCCAGATATGGTGCTCTAGACACAATTTTTTATGAATTTTAACTCTTTGTTGACTTAATTTCGTCGTTTAAGTTATGAAATTATGATACAAACAGAGGTAGGATTCGTATTTCTTATCAGGTTAAGCTTTCTCAACTGAATTCATCTAAATCTAAAGCATGGTATACAAACATTAGAAGTTTAAGATAGCACATTCGTATTTATAATATTAGCTGTCTTCGATTCGCTATTTCTCAGCTCTTCCTGCTCTCATGTAAAAAATATTATATAAAAAAGTTATCGAGTTGAATTCGTTCAAGAGAGCACTCGGATACCTCATTAAAGTGGAAAAGCCGTTATCCTCAGTGCTTCCAAGTTTTATTTTGCATATGATCAGTTTTATTATTGTGAAATGGTACAAATGAGATCTTTTTTTAATTTTAAAACATAAGACATTAATCGGTTATACTCATATAGACTTTAAATGGTAACTGAGGTCTTGGAAATGTGTAGTTCAAATTTGACTTATGGTGAGGTTAGGTCAATGACCCTTTTGTTTATTTTAGCGAGGGCAACAACCTTTAACGACGAGAGCTCGGTTTGCTGGCATCGCTATGACATATTGCAAAAATTTCGAATTTTGACCAGACTCTCTCGAATCAAGGAATTTTGCATCATATTATCCTGTCTTAACATATTCTGACACCGAATTTTCCACAGTGCCGCGTTGTAGAACTCGCGATACTAAAAATAAAATATGGTATTGTGAATTTGTTTTCCACAAAGTTTGACAATCTTAAAAGCTGTCTTAAATCCATATGTCACACGATTCTGTATATATAATAACGGAACCTTAAAAACCATATACTAATCTCTACATATGCAAATACATTGTGTTTATGACCATAAAGTGCTCGCTGGCAAACCGTTACAGCCAAAACCCACTTAAAAGCGCTGCTAAAACGGATAAAAGTCAAAGTCGTAAGGTAAGTCGCTCTGTAAATGTAAAAAAGATTGGTTTTGATGGCTTTGACATTTGCGGTGAGCACTAAAAAACCCTTCAGTATATGTCTGTATGTGTATGAATGAACTGTCTCTTACAGCGATTTCATAATTTCACGCTTATAAAAAGCGAACCATAAACAATAAGCGAGTCTTAAATGTAGCGTAAAATACGAATGATTGCTGGTGAGCATGCGCACATGTGAGAAATTCGAACACATGTGGCATAGAAAAGTGCTTTGGCTGCGAGTGATAGGCACGCTATTGAGGTCAGCCACGGTGACTGTTCAAGTTCTAAGTGAATAAACGTCTATTGAGTTGGCTGATGGATCTGTCGAAGCAAACAAATGGAGAAATTTGGGGAGATGAGGAAACAAAGGTAGAATATGGGTAAAAGAAGCGAGCTTACCGGCTCGGTTTGAAAATATATAAGAACCTCCAAAAGCCGAAAGCCAGCTTCCCCGATGATGAATCTGTTGAAGCTGTCAAATACTTTGAATATGGAGAGAGGAGAAAAGAAAGTGAAGCATATAGAAAAAGCGCGCTTACCGGCGCGGCTGGTTTGAAAATACATAAGAAGCTCCAAAAGCTGAAAGCCAGCTCACCGCCAAGATCAGTGTGGATACAATTGATGATGCTGTTAACTCTTTGTTGTTGTTGTTGTTTATTGTTATTGTTATTATTACAGTTGTTACGGAATGCCGCTTTTATTAGCATGGCTTGAAGCTTTGTGCCTTGTCTTTCTATGCTCCACGTTGTCAATCGTTGGAGGAGCTGGAGAGCGCTCATAAAGTTTAGATAGAAGATATTGGGGGAAAAAGAGAAGTGTGGAGAGAAACGCTCGAGGCTGTACAATATACAACCGCAAGTGATTAGAAAGCAACGCGCAGCGCAACAAAGAATCACGGCACAAAAACACCACAAAATGCGTAGAAATCAAAGTTTTCTAATTGGAGTATATCGAATAGACACTGGCGCGTGAAGAAAGCAAAAACAGCAAAGTAAAAAGTCAACAATAACAAAACAAACAATTGCCAATTACAAAAAGCGTATCGGAATTCAGGTAGTAGCTAGAAAAGAAAACAGGAGTTGAGCAGAAAAATCGCAAACTCTGCCGCCCCCCTTTGCACCAGCTGATCTCATCGCATTACCACATTTTACATTGGAGACTGTTGCTGCGCAATGAAGCGAGAATTCCCTACTTCAGCGCCATTTGTCGTGGCTGTTGGCTTGTTTTGTAAACAAATCAATAGTAAGTAGGTGAAATGGTGCGAGCTGAGTGGCGCACGAAAGAGGCTGCGGCGTTGAGTAGCTATAGAAATTCAATCATTTGTTATGCGTCCGTCAAAGTCCGTGGCGTGCTGCATGCCGACTTGTCGCTTTTTATAGCGATTTTAATTGGCTCGGTGCGCTGCAGTCCATTTCTCTCGGTTTGCGCAGTTCCGTGAAGGAAGTTGTCAATTTGCTACGCTTCGCGTTCGAAAGTCTTGAAAGGAGACTTTTTCTTCTTCTGCTGTTGTAATTATAATTAGAAGTGAAGTGTGGTTAATTTGAAATATGTTTGTAAGCACTTGTAGTGAGAAAGTTAGAAATGACTGAATGGGTCAGGGGTGTGATAAAAAGCTGTAACAATATCCGCTTGTTGAAGCTTTCGATTTATATAAGTTTCACGAAACATGCAACTTCTTATTTGACTCTACAAGTGCAGGTTGATTTCAGAAGATGTCGAAAATGATGGCGATTCTCTGTTTCCCAAGCAGATTTGTGCCTTTTTTTGGGTAGATATTAACTGATCCAACCGAAGGCGCTCCATAATAGGCTCGGCTCAATTACGTTGCTATCGACTAGACCACACTTCTGAGCATAGACCCAAAAAAAATAGATATTAATTTCACTTGATATTATAAATTTAATTGAAATCGGACGAACATATGTATGTCAATATGAACTCTTACGAATTCGACCAATAAACTTCTCATAAACCCTGTCAAATCTTACAGACGGAAATTATCTTAAAACCAGCGTTCATAGAAACGGGACATTAAGTTAGTTTAAGTTAAGTTAGTCTGGTATGTTAATGATCTACGCATAGACTAGTTTTGGTCCTTTTCGATAGCCGATGGAGTTCAGTTACGAGGTTTATGAGTAGTAGTCTTGTCATCCTTCAGAATGTATGCGTTTGATGCGGATTTCAAAAGACTCTCTTGTTTCACTATCGAGCCTCTATAGTGTCACATACCATATTTCCGATCGTTTTACACCTTTGCTTTTTTGCATCCAAGTAGATCATTTCATCGCGTTTTGATTTTCCATACCATTCTTCTGTCTAGATTGTCGTACAGACAATGTTGATTACGTTTTCGGTTGTCAGCCGACTCTTAATCTTGGCAATCTCGTCCACCACCTCCTTTCTCTCGATATCTTTGTGACCTGACACCCAGTATAAGTGAACTGCTACTGCCTTGATTTCCAATTTTGGACAGAAGAAATGCGAATCGAGCTTAAAGCCTTAACTACTGCTTGGCTGTCCACGTAGATGCTGATTCAAGAGTTGCTAGCTGATGCATTATGTAGACTCAAGCACTGCAACTTTCTCAATATAAAACATCTCTTTGAAATATACTACGCCTTAAAAGGCTGCTTAATGCATAACTCTGAACATAATATCCTTGTCCATCCGTATTAATGTTTAATTTGTTGTCCGCAATTAACATGCCTTTACGCCAACCATCTTCTTACATGTATACTTTTGAATCTGACCCTTCCTTCCCTATTGAAAAGTGAGATCATGTTGTCGGTGCTTGTCAAGCCGCCATTATCCACCGAGCTATGCCCGAAATTTCTATATTTAGATTCTGCAGCCAGTAGTCGCCCTGCCCATTTTCGGTCTATAGGTGGCAAGTGCTGACACTAGTTCAAGAGATACATAGCCTAGAGCGTCTGAATCCCCACGGGACATTAACCATTTTTAAAAATGTTCACTTTATCCTCTATAGGAAAAGGGTATGAGTCATTAGCTGCGATAAGCGAAATATCAGTTGGAATTATTCCAACGAATAACAGTAATCTCATCTTAGCCCAATGAAAACTTATGTATTTAGAGGTAGATAGATAGATGATAGTTTGGAAAGATAGGTCTATTGTAGCCTCTGATTTCTTCACATTGTTTCGTTCACTCCGTAAGAAAATCTGGGATGCCTGAGGGCAGAATGGCTCCTAAATGCGTCAGCTTTGTTTTAGCCACAGTGTCGCATCCCAAGAATTTGTCTGGTGTCACGTTGTTTATCTCACGGAAGCGACTTGGACAGAGCTCATTTCTATTCTGTGCATAAGCAGTGTCCTGTAAGAATTTCTTTTGGTATTCTTAAGTTATTTTTCTTAAATAAAATAATATTTCTAATTTAGATAATATTTCTGGTGTTGTAACCGTCGATTACTTGTTTCGATTCTCTCATTCCGTCAGCATCATAACAGTAGCAGTGTCTTATTTTCTTTTCCCCATGTCTCAGTTCCTCTTTTATCGTCTGAGTGCCTATTGGGAAGAAGTGCTTTGGTATGGTCGGCGGATCTGAGGGTGCTTCTATTGTAAGTTTTACGACTATTTCGTTTGCTTCAGTACCTTCTTTCGTAAGATCAAAGATTTTAATGAGCCCTTATGATAAAGAATTCATGAGGTCTATGACTTCAGATTTTATGATGGAAGGATGATGACAATCTGGCTAGCTAACATACAGTCAGTCTTTAAGTAATTGATTTATAATTCTGTTTTGCAAAAGGTTCTCTAATGAAAATGTATTTAATAGACAGTTTGGTAATATCTTGCAAACTTTATAATGGAAATAATCAGACAGCTAAAAGACTCCATCAAATCCGATACAAAGCTCATCATTGCTGATTTAAATTAAATAACAGTGTTTTTAAAAATTACGTTTAACACGATAATTTTCTATCTTTTCAGCGAAGCTTATGGTCCAAGGTCTCCTAGTCGTGTCGATTCAAAATCGTGCTAACAAAAATTCCAATTTTTAGGTCAAATATTTTTATTTCCGCTCTTGTCAGTATTTGAAATTTAATTGCATTTAAGCCGCTTATATATTTATGACTTAAATGACAAACACGAAAAGTATTTGGGAAAATTTTGAAAAAATTATACCGTTACAGCAATGCTGCTTAGTACATTGAGGTGACATTTGATGACGTAAGTGTCAAAATGACATGAAAATTTGAGGTTATGCATTATTAATAGCATTGAATAATGATTTAATTGAGCTTCGGTGGGTCAATCAAATGAAGAGCATAATTTAGTTTCGGAAAAATTTTACATTTTTTACATATTCTGTGTAGTAGCTACTGTCACTTAACTTCATGTACCCCAACTCTGATATATACTGCAATTTTCTTTAAAAATGTTTGAAATTGAATTGAATTTACTGTTAAAATATATCGTAGAAAGCACAGATCAGCTGCTTTTCAAAACTCATTGAACCTGTTACGTAGTATATTAAAGGGTCTAGCCTTCCCCAGAAATAAGACACAATGAACTTTGGCGTGTTGAAGTGTGTCTAATTAGTTTCTAAATCTTTGTTTCGCGTTTTTAAGTAATCCACTAACTGCAAGAGCTCCTCAAGCTGTATCTACAAACCGGTAAATTTTTTATAATAATATATTAATTTCATGCTGTTCACATTAACTTTAATGCTGTAACTAATCCCTTTTCTTGTATTGCCTTCGCTGCTGTTATTACATGCGCGTAAAATAGTTATGCTTTTCTTCTCCATATGGTGATTATTCAAATAGATCTGACGACTGACTGCGAGCATTGTTTTAGCTGAAGCGTTAATGTAGTTCCCTGTCTTGGGTTTCCGTGTTAATCATCGACATAATAACATAGTATTATACATATGTATTTTTATAACAATAATATACTTTTGCATATACATATGTATGTATAAATTTTTACATATGCTTCACAATTAAATTTAATTGCTCACGTGATGTCCATATTTAGGCTCTGTTCATACGCTGTAAAATATTATATAACTTTAGTGGCATATAATTTTACAGTGTACTGTATATACTAGGAATATATTTGTCTTATGTTATTTTAAATATTTTACCTTAAAGACCACCCTTTCGAACCCATAGGTTATGGTTTTCTTAGTTTTGCTGAGAGGACCGACGGACGATATGATATGGTTCTTGGTTCTCTCCAGCCTTATTACTATCCAGTCGTACGTGGGTAGTGACGACTTGCAGTATCTGAGTATTTCCTCAATCCTCTTCCATACCTCCCCCACCCGAGAGACTGCCTCCTTATATAGGACAGCCGATCGCTCATCGGCACATATACTGAGCTTATGAAGCACAGGATGCCATCCGGTGCTGTCACACCGTGGGAATTTCCCCTGACTACTTTTAGGAAGACTGAAGAAATGGGCGCCGTCACGTTCCAT